>NC_081802.1:10270701-10570701 GCF_963082965.1 Carassius carassius | reverse complement strand
ACAACTGAAACAAAGATCTAAAAGCAGTTTAGCAGCAAACTTTTTGAAAACTAATATTTATGTAATTCTCAAAACTTTTGGCCACGACTGTACACTGGCTCCAGCTTTAGCTGAGGGTGAATGTCGTTCATGCTCCTGATGAGAAGAAGAGGAGGTGGATTGTTGCCAAGGACTCTCGTAACGGCTGTTTGCTCCACAAGAAATCATTTTACGGCTGCATGTATGAGAGAAAAAAATGCCTTTAAGAACAGTGTCAAGTTCACAAATGAAACGAGCACATTAAATTCAGTTGTGAGGCGTTGGGGAAGAGTGCATATGTATGTGTGAAGGAATGGCGCGAATCAGGCCAACCATGAAAATGGTTCTTGCTAGTTGACCTAACGTTAGCTGGGCTGACCCCACAGCCATAAACAGGCGGTGAGGGAAAATCCTAGTGAAATTTAAGGCTTTGAGAAGAATAGAGATTCTGAGGGGGGTAAGAACGGGGAAAAAAAAGCCTTCAAAGTAAACATCAGATCTACGGCCTGCTGGGATTTTTTAGCTATCGGGCGTTTTTTGAAGAGAAGACGGTTGAGGCTTGGGAGAGCCGTGTTTTATAGTGTGCCTGAAATAGCGCTTATGCATTAGGAGCTCCTTATCCCCTATTTCTCAATTTTTCCTTTAATGTAGATGTTGCTTTGAAAGGTTGGCTGTGTGTGTCTTCGGAGCCGATACAATATGTTGTTTTTTGTTTTGTTTTTTCATTGAGCCATGCCTTATTGTAGGTTCACAAGCTCTATTTCTTTAAGCTATGCTTAGATTCTGTCTTATTGACTCGATGCAATTTTACGGTGATATTGTGTCCCTTTCATGCCTTCGGTTTTCATTCTTGTTCACGGGGTAACCTCAGGCGAGGTGTTGAGGTCCGTAGATGCCCTGCTGTGTTTTGGCACACCAAACCCCCTCCCTCAGCACATTCTGACAACGGTTCATTGTCACCTTCTTTCATTACACGGGTGTTAGCAAGAAGAGCACATTGTCTGACCTGAATGCTATTAAGATAGATTAACTCGTACTCCCCGACTGTGCTTGTAATATGATTCCATTTGTTGCTGTCAGTGCCTTTTTAATTTAATTAATCACACGGTATGCTGTTTAATTAGATCAGTTAATGGCATATTGTAGAATTTGTCGAGAAAAGCCCCAAAATGAAGACATTAAAATATTGACTAGACATTACAAAAACAGCGTTAGGAGTCAATATATTAATTTTATTTTCATATACTGTAGTTCCAGAGAAATTACCTGAATAATCAATTTTGCATTTGTTTGTTAGTATGTCTGGCAGGTTAAGAGAATGTTCTTACAGGAGCCATGCATTCAGTCATTCGTTCTGAAGTAGGGATGCACAGCATATTTAGTTTTTTATATAAATGTTGAATATTTCATATGAAAATTATGATTATATATAAATACATTATAAATTTTATATAAATATTTTATATTGTATTGTAATTATAAATAAATTATTGTAATTATGTGTGTGTATATATAAAATACATTCATATAGGCCTAATTATAAAAATTGTTATATATGTTTGCGTGTGCATTTAATATCTGCAACATAATCTAAATATATATATATATATATATTACAATTAGTGCTGTCATTAAAGTGTGAACAGTGAGGTCTTGATGTTCCTCCGTCCTTGTGTTTTTCTCTGCTGTTTGCTCTAAGTTGATTAAATCAGATGCATGAGTTTGTGGTTTTTCTTAGTTTCAGATCAGATGTGTCTTTAGCTTAACCCTCCCTCAAGCATTATACTTCACATCCAGTCAAGGCTTTCTCCAGCTAAATGTTACACATTCACAACAGGCTTCTAAACTGCTGCACTGTTTAATGTATAGCCGCAGAAAGATTTTGCTGCAGACCACACAGCTGTCACATCCTTCTTCTTTAATCTACGCAGTGACATCTATCCCCTGCTGTTTGACGATACCGTGATGCTTCGCTTTTCCAGCGTCGCTCTCAGCAGCCGTTTTTTCCTTTGTATCCCAGAGGTAATTATCTTATATGCGCACCACAGAGAGTACTCTGCAATTCTACTGCCAACTGTTCAATCGATAGGTTTGAGCTCAGGGAGAGTATTCAGTATTCAGACTGAAGCATTAATTAAAGGGCCTCTCACTGCTACCACACTACATGAAAGGATCTAGCTGTTGAACAAAGATGCTACAACACAAAGATATTTAGTGTTGGACTAAATAGCTGCTTTGTGAGTTTTTGGCCTACGTTTTGTGACTACACAGTTGAACACATTTGAATCTGCTGCTTATGTGTTTCTTGGCAACAGTCTATAATTAGGCTAATGCACTATATTACTTAGTGAAAGAATTGTTTACTTCAGTAATTGATGTGTTTAATTGAGCGTCTGTGTCTTTCAGTGTTGCGTCTACAGTTGTTGTTGTTTAAATGTAAGCCTCTCACAACAGTTCACTGAGAAATGAAAATTTGCTGAACATTTGCTCACCCTCAGGCCATCCAAGAGGCAGATGAGTTTGTTTCTTCACTGAAGCAGATCTGGAGAAACTTAGCATTGCATCATTTGCTCACCAATGGATCCTCTGCATTGAATGGGTGCCGTCAGAATAAGAGTCCAAACAGCTGATGAAAACATCACAATAATCCACACGTATCCAGTACATTAATTAATGTCTCACAGAAGTGACAAGTTGCATGCTTATAAGAAACAAATCCATCATTAAAGTGTTTTAAAGATCAGTCTATTATCCATAATATATTGATTTCTGCAGTAAAAAGTTGTCTCATCTGAATTAGTAAAGAAATATGCACAGATCAAGCATAAGTTAAAACAGTATATTATGCTTCATCCTCTATATTAGTATATACTTCAGCTTGTGGAAAATCTACTTGATATGAAGTTTGATTCTTAAAGTTTCTCTTTTACCTTCTGCATTATTATGGTTGTCAGTGTATTTTTTAGTAGCAAGCGTACGTTGTTGAATTTACTGGTTTATATTCAAATTTTCTTGTTAGTAAATTACAGGTTTATACTGTAGAATTTACCATTTGTTCTGTAAATGTGTTTACAGTTTTATTTGTTTTAGTAACCACTGCAGCCAAAATTATTTTTTAAAAACTACAGATTATTTTTTCTTTTACAGTGTGGTTTTGTTTTCACGTCATACGACATTATGACCTGGAGTTGTGTGGATTACTTTTTGAATTATTGTGATGTTTTTATCAGCTGTTTGGACTCTCATTCTGACGGCACCCATTCACTGCAGAGCATCCATTGGTGAGCAAGTGATGTTAGGCTAAATTTCTTTTTTAAAAATCTTTTTTGATGGAAAAACTTCTACATCTTGTATGACCTAAGGGTGAGTACATTTTCAGGAAATTATATTCCTTAACAAACATATTTAAGGACGTTTTAGTTTTTTTTTTTTTTTTTTTGCCAAAGAATGTTTTAAAATCACTGTTATGCATTCTCTGTTATGTTTTTTAAACTGTATTATATTAGATTATATACCATGCCTACACTCAAAAATGTGTACATTTTTGGGCATTTATTTTTGTCCAAGAGCATTTTTTTGTGCTTTTTCCCCATTTCGATTCTTCATAGTAATCAATAATTAATTTCTGTCTTGTCCCTTGCTGCGTGTGCTTGTCATAATCAGACCTGTCAATCTTCCAGATTTATTGATCAAAACAGCGCAAATCAGTGTCCATTCACCACAAGTAATTTCTAATGAAATAAAACTCTTTAATAACTCTTTGATCACAAAACTTTCAGTGTTTTAAAACTGACTTCTCTTCTTAAAGCATCCAAGACCCTTCATTTGTCTCGAAGAATTGTCAAGGAAATATTCAGAACCATTTATCTGTTGGATTTTATTTTACTGTGAAATATTTGCATAATATATCTCTGTAGTGCATTTTCTTGGTAAGCATTTAGATGGCAAAGCGTTATAAACTTTGGTTAAATATAACTTAAGTTAATCATGCTTTTATATCTCAAAATACTTTGAAACATAGTAAATGTACTGTAGTTTTATGTCAGATTGGTTCAGTTTAGGCCACATTTTCTGGTTTCTCAAGCCGTGCAGCAGTCTAACAGACTATATTATTTATCTCGCTTTATTAGATCATAAAATTGCTTAAAATGCAGTGTTAGCTTCATAACCAAGTTGAAGAGTTCAAGTTGAAGAAGTAATTCGGCTCGTTCATGATGCACTTGTCAAAGAAAAAATACAATCAATCATTTCAATGTGGAGTAGCAATTCCCAAATAAGCCCTATTTTGTTTCACTACTCAAACCTATCAAGGGACCATAGCCTTCTCTACCCAATTCCTTTCATGCTGACAGTGTTTTGACAAATGAATAAAGGCACGATTGGCTCCCTAAGTGACTTGCAGGAGGGCAACATTTTTTTGACAGAATTATTGTGAGTTTTTGTGCACTTCTTAATTTGGAGTGTCTGTATCCCTTGTGGATGCAAAGTTGAAATTTGTTTTAAAGGCTAATTACAGTTCCATCTGAAACCACTCTGGACTCTTAACCCACGGGTACACACATATAACAGGATGAAAGTTTTTAACAAGACTGAAACAATCTGATTAGCATTCAGATGAGGAATTCTAGCTTTTTTGTTTAAATAAAAACATAATTTACATGTAATGCTTTGTAACCTTAATTAGCATGAAACCCTTTGACTTACACTGAATGGACAAAAACAGAAATACCCCTTTGCAAGGAAGTTATAGAATGTTGAAACGACATGAGGGTGAGTAAATAACATTTTCTTATGGATCAGCTGTGAAACAATCTGATTTGCATTTAAATGAAGAAATAGCTTTCTTTTTGAATAAAATAGTTATTTACATGTAATGCTTTGCAGCCTTAAAGGCATAGTTCACTCCCAAAAATGCCTTAATTGCCTTACTAAAAAATATATTTTGATGTCTTTATTTGGACCATACAATGAAAGTCAGTGATTTTTGTTAAACGGACATTCTTTAAAATATCTCCTTTTAAATAAAGTCATGCAGGTTTGGAACAACATGAGGGTGAGTAAAAAGCAAAATTGTCATTTTAACAAATCACTTTTGTCCTTTTGTGTCCTTTTTGAAGCTTAAAAGTCTGGACAAGAGCAGCCTGGGCATTTTGTTAAAATGTTCTTTGTACATTTGACTGGATACAAGGAAGCCACCGAGATTTGGAACAACATGAGGGTGAGTAAATAACACAATTTTCATTTTTGAATGAACTTAACAAAAATAACCCATAGTGTCTGCTGTGGGTTCATAGTTCAAACAGTCACATGAATCATGCAGTGTACAGACCCCAGCGACTGCCTTATGTAAGTGCCGTGGGCTGGACCCTCCCAGCAGGACGGCGGGAGAAGTACATGAGCCTGAGATAATAGAATAAAATAAAACCAATTGCGTAGGCTGGAGGCTTCATGAAATAGCTTATTTTTGTAACTTTTTATTTTTTTTATATAGTGTGTTTACTTGTAAGCCTACAGGAGATGTGTCAGCCTGAACAATATTGGTTGGGAAAACTTGTTGTAGTATGAAACCTAAACATGCATTTCAATCGTTCTGAACATGCTCGTGCCATTATCCACCCACGACAGGCTCTTCACTGTCTGAATCTGCATATGGCGTAGGAGGCTATTGTGTGGCCTCTGTTCAGTCCATGTAAATACCCATATTAATCTCACTGTTGCCCCTTCCATCTGCATAAATACGCACATTTGAGTGGCATATGCAGCAAAGCTTTCAACGTGAAATGTTTGCGACTGCACTGTCTTGTTTATATTAATTCAAACATGCTAGGTTTAGGAGCTTTTATATAGCCCTTTTTGGACAATGGGCAAAACTAAATCTCCAGTGTGTAACTTAAATATTGGAAGCATCATCACATAAACATACAACCCGAATTCCGGAAAATTTGGGACGTTTTTTAAATTTGAATAAAATGAAAACTAAAAGACTTTCAAATCACATGAGCCAATATTTTATTCACAATAGAACATAGATAACATAGCAAATGTTTAAACTGAGAAAGTTTACAATTTTATGCACAAAATGAGCTCATTTCAATTTTGATTTCTGCTACAGGTCTCAAAATAGTTGGGACGGGGCATGTTTACCATGGTGTAGCCTCTCCTTTTCTTTTCAAAACAGTTTGAAGACGTCTGGGCATTGAGGCTATGAGTTGCTGGAGTTTTGCTGTTGGAATTTGGTCCCATTCTTGCCTTATATAGATTTCCAGCTGCTGAAGAGTTTGTGGTCGTCTTTGACGTATTTTTCGTTTAATGATGCGCCAAATGTTCTCTATAGGTGAAAGATCTGGACTGCAGGCAGGCCAGGTTAGCACCCGGACTCTTCTACGACGAAGCCATGCTGTTGTTATAGCTGCAGTATGTGGTTTTGCATTGTCCTGCTGAAATAAACAAGGCCTTCCCTGAAATAGACGTTGTTTGGAGGGAAGCATATGTTGCTCTAAAACCTTTATATACCTTTCAGCATTCACAGAGCCTTCCAAAACATGCAAGCTGCCCATACCGTATGCACTTATGCACCCCCATACCATCAGAGATGCTGGCTTTTGAACTGAACGCTGATAACATGCTGGAAGGTCTCCCTCCTCTTTAGCCCGGAGGACACGGCGTCCGTGATTTCCAACAAGAATGTCAAATTTGGACTCGTCTGACCATAAAACACTATTCCACTTTGAAATAGTCCATTTTAAATGAGCCTTGGCCCACAGGACACGACGGCGCTTCTGGACCATGTTCACATATGGCTTCCTTTTTGCATGATAGTTGGCATCTGCTGATGGCACGGCGGATTGTGTTTACCGACAGTGGTTTCTGAAAGTATTCCTGGGCCCATTTAATAATGTCATTGACACAATCATGCCGATGAGTGATGCAGTGTCGTCTGAGAGCCCGAAGACCACGGGCATCCAATAAAGGTCTCCGGCCTTGTCCCTTACGCACAGAGATTTCTCCATTTTCTCTGAATCTTTTGATGATGTTATGCACTGTAGATGATGAGATTTGCAAAGCCTTTGCAATTTGACGTTGAGGAACATTGTTTTTAAAGTTTTCCACAATTTTTTTACGCAGTCTTTCACAGATTGGAGAGCCTCTGCCCATCTTTACTTCTGAGAGACTCTGCTTCTCTAAGACAAAGCTTTTATAGCTAATCATGTTACAGACCTGATATCAATTAACTTAATTAATCACTAGATGTTCTCCCAGCTGAATCTTTTCAAAACTGCTTGCTTTTTTAGCCATTTGTTGCCCCCGTGCCAACTTTTTTGAGACCTGTAGCAGGCATTAAATTTTAAATGAGCTAATTAAGTGGATAAATGTGTAAATTTTCTCAGTTTAAACATTTGCTACGTTATCTATGTTCTATTGTGAATAAAATATTGGCTCATGTGATTTGAAATTCCTTTAGTTTTCATTTTATTAAAATTTAAAAAACGTCCCAACTTTTCCGGAATTCGGGTTGTATATGCAAAGAATATACACATGCAAATGAGGATTTAAATGGGTTTGTTTTCAAATATTTATTTTATTGAACATTTTTTTTGTTTGTTTCTGAGTGTTCAGGATGCTAGTGCCCAAAACCTGTGCTGATATGAGTATAAGGAGAACAATAAACTCATTGCTATTCTTGGACAGGCTGTGGCATGTCATTCTTTATAAACTGATATTACACTTCTCCACGGCAGTTTTTCCCTCTGATTGCTTTCAGCGCTCTCTGCAATTGTGTATCATCATATCATTCTGTAAGTAAACATTGGGAGATGGCCTGGCGATGTTGCTGTATCATGAGGGACGGAGGTGAAGGAAATTGCCTAGGCCCTTTTTCAAAAACCTCCCATCTCATTATGTTCCTATGGGCTCCAACAGCAAAATAAATGTGTTGCTTATTGACTCTAGAATGGTAAATTTCACACTGCCATTTTTTTATGGATTTGTTTGTAAGATCCAATAACTTTCTGAGCTATAGCCTTAAAATTTTTACACATAGACTTTCATAGTCCTTTTATAGCATTTGCTGAATTTGGTAAGTATACAGGTGTGGAGAATGCATCATTAGCTCAGCTAGCTAGCTAGCCATAATAGTTTTTTTGCAGCATTCTTGGACACGCTACATCCATCATCTTGACATTGTTTTTAATCATTGCACCGTGAAAAACAACAAAGAGCTTCAAAGTACTAATGGTAATAATGGTAATATTTTGTAGTGCCATATTGACTAATTTCTTGGTAGCTTTAATATTTTCCCCTGTAATAAAAATGTTTTAAGCTGCTTAATCATGAAAATGTTTGTCTTCTACATAACATATTACTGAAGCTAAAATGGTCAAGCTACAGATTTCCTAGTCTTTGCTTTTAGTTAGCCTTCAGTTAAGCCGCCTTCTAACTGATTCTATTTTGCTTGTTTCTGAACAATTCTACTCCGTTTTGTAGTGTGTTCACACTAAGTAGCCAGAAGGGAGAAATGTGCTCAAGCTAACAACAACACAGTAACATTTTAAATTAAAATGAAAGTGTTTCAATGCTCAGGCTCTTAACATTGAGATGGATTCTGATTGGCTGTCAATGTTTTTATTGTTCATCAGCTGGATAATGAAAGTGAAAGATTCTGAAATGAAAGACTCCAACAATATCTTGGTTATCAGATTTGGTGTGAATGGCCCTTAAGTGCTTTGAGACGACACTAAGCTTGTAAAATTCATCAGTGTTGGGAAGGTTACTTTGGAAATGTAATAGGTTACAGATTACAAGTTACCCTGTTTAAAATGTAATAGTAGTGTAACTTTTTCAATTACTTTATTAAAGTAATGTAACTAATTACTTTTGAGTACTTTTTGATTACTTTTCTAAATTTGTGAAAATTAAAGAATAATAAATAAAAGCATATACATAAACTTAAATACAGTTATCTAATAAGCATGTGACGTATTCTGTGTAATAAACTCCTGAAACATTGGTGTTTTTGCTGTCTCTTTGTATATGATGATAGTTTTCTCAAAATAAGTAAAATGCACATTAAGTGACACAGAGCAGTTCTAGAAATTATGTTTATGTGCTCGTGTACTCCTATATTGAGGCGGCAGAGGTTGAAAACACTGCGAGCTTCAGTAGGCCTATGTGTAGTAAATGAAACCATGTCTTTGGAAATAAAAACCATGGAAAAAAACCATGGAAAAAAATTCAGACTGGAAAATTCAAACTCATACAAACAAATTCATGGACCAAACTATTTTTTATTTTATCTATTTCGTCTATAATCGTTTATCTAACGATTTTTATCTATTTTAAATCTTTAATTTGGGGACATGCAAAATAATTAAAAGTTCTCTCCTGAACTGCACCTTCACTTCCATTTTTCTCTTCAGTTTCTTTATTTTGCCCTGTTATCCATCTCTCTCGTGACTTTAATACTCAAGATTGAACACAACTATACTTTACAATACAATACTCTACAATACTACAATATCTTTATAGAAAAATCCTAATACAGTACACGAGTCATATTTTTCCCTTACAAAAATTAACCATGATTTTATTAGCCTATATAAAAGTAAAATAACCTTGTTTAATTTTTTTTTTTTTTTTTTTTTTTGCAAATGGATTTGTATTTATTTTTAAATAAATGCATTTGTAAAATAATTTTACATTTTTGGTTATCACAGTTAAACAATAGTAACCATTTTCTCTGGATTTATAGATAAATATTAAAATGTTAATTTTCGTAAGGGTTGTGTTGTTGTCTGTCGTAGCTCCCCCTAAACCTATAAAAAAATCTGATTGTTTTTCAGCTAAATTACTACTGTAACATTAAAACTGATAATAATGATGTCCTTTATATAGTATTTTGAGTGATGACTGGTGAGCAACGTGCTGCTGCTTGATTAAATAAAAAAAAAAAACAAAGACAAAAAAGCATCTTTACAGATGAAACTGACCTGAAACCCTGAACAGTAGTTCTGCTTCTCTGCTCCAGCAGTTCAATCTATTCTCTCTCTCTTTTTCTCTCTCTCTCTCTCTCTCTCTCTCTCTCTCATTGATTACTCTGTCTGATCCAAACCGTTTGGCGGAGGCGCGGAGAGCGCGCGAGTCATGACTAACAATTCATGACTTATCAGAGATTTAATTATCAAATGGCGGATTCGCAAATGATCGCTTTAGTACATTCGGCAGGCAATTATACAATAATGATATTAAATAGTGGGGCAAAATCGGCTGCCAGGCCACCGGGAATTGTACCGGTTCTCCCGGTGTCCAGTCCGCGCCTGATTTCCACAGACACGCAGAATGTGCAAGTCATATATTGCATTTTTGTGGCTTAATATTCACAGACACTAGTCGATGTCATGTTTTGATTCAAGTGTACTGACCTACTTTTGATTTAGTCATCCAAAATGTGGCATATTCCGTCCGCGTTAGGCATTCCGTTTTTATGACTGGATTCTACAAACCAGACTGTATTTCCGCATCCCAGAAATTATTAGGGCGGTATGTCTCAGAATAGTCAGTGCAATTTGGGAAAGAAATCAGTTAAATCTGTATGTGGATGCGTGTAAACATTCAAATGTAATCCCCTTTGTAATCGTTAAAAATTTCATAAGTAACTGTAATTTAATTACTCATTTTTTCGTAGTAACTGTAACTAATTACAGTTACAATAATTTTGTAATTAAATTACGTAACGCCGTTACATGTAACTAGTTACTCCCCAACACTGAAATTCATAGATGACAAGGCAGGGTAAATAGTGTATTATACGTAATTCAAGATGCAAAGAAACTCTTTTGATGAACTATAACAAGATATCTCAATAATGCACTGTGTGTTTGATCTTGCATTGAGGATGGGGGATGAGATCTCACCCAATAGCGATTTTGTTATCTCCTTAGATTCACAACAGAATCTGTCATCTCCTGAGGCATTATGGGATTGTGAGTTGTCTGCTGGTTGTGCACTTGAGACTCTCAACAGATGCAGTAGCTCATCTGTATATTGTTTGCTTAGCAGCTTTTCCATTTAATGTGTAGCAGTTTATTAGGTGGCTGAGATGGTCCTCTTGATAGAAGTAGGTTTCAGTGGTTTTCTTCTTGTTTCCCAGTTTTCCTGTTCAGTGCGCCACATCTGCCTAATCTGCTTTTTACCAGAGGGGCATTTATTTATTTGTGACAGCTTGAAAATTGGGGTCCATGACCATAACCAGTATAGACTTCAGTCTACCCTGGGCTTTTGCTGTTCACTAAAGCCCCTTTCACACTGCACGTCGGACCCGGCAAATTGCCGGAACATTGCCGGGTCGCCTTCTGTGTGAAAGCAACCATGTCCGGGCATTGAACCCGGGTCGGGGACTTAGTAACATTGCCGGGTTCATCCCGGGAAGAGCGCTGTGTGTACAAAATCAAGATCTAATGTCATGTCGAAGTGATGACACGCGTTATCGCGCGACTCTTTTACCGGCTGTTTTGAAGGAAGATCAACGTTCGCGACAAAAAAAATATGTGCAAACTGTAATGAAGCAGAGATCAGTTAGTTCCTCACTTTCCTCGCTGACGCCGTGATCGTTCGCTTGCTTCAGTGAAAGTATAACGTGCCTAACGTTTTCGACTCGTACATTACACGTCACGCCCTGATGTCACGTGTCGTTACGGGATCTTTACAGGTTGTGTGTGAAAGCACACACATATCCCAGGTAATCACTGGCAGTGTGAAAGTGCAAAATCTAGCGACCCGGGAACAATTGCCGGAACACTTTACCCGTGTAATTACCGGAATGGCAGTGTGACAAGGGCTTAAGACTGTGCGTAATCAAGTTCTGTGTAAATGCAGCAACATAGTTTTGATCTTGTATGCAATCCCTAGGCCTCATCAGAGAGTCTAATCAAGTCACTTTTATTTATAAAGTGCTTTTAACAATACAGATTGTTTCAATGCAGCTTTACAGTATCAAAATAAGAAAATAGTGTTTCAATGCAAAAGGACAATAGTAAACACTCAATTTTCAGTTAAAGGCAGTTCATCAGTAAATTGAGTGATGTGATCGTCCAGCTCAATTCAGTTGAAATGGTATCTGTGTGATCTATATCTGTGTGATCTGAAGTCGATCAATATCGCTGGAAATTATGTGTCACCAACTAAGCAAACCAGAGTTGACAGTGGCAGGGAACCAAAACTCCTTTGGTGACAGAATGGAGAAAAAAACCTTGAGAGAACCAGCAGGTTGATCCATGCTGCAGCAAAGTTAAATTGTGCAGAGGGCTCATCTAGTTCTGTGGTCTTGTCCAGATGACTGTCTAGGAGACAAGGTCTTCCCTTGGGATCTGTCTGTGGGGCTCATCCAGATTGCTTTTGCTTGCAGCTCAGATTTTGAAAGGTTCAACAAAACCATTGACTCAAAGCACTGACTCATTCTGTCATCATGGTGAGGGGAAAGAAACTCAGAAATGGGGCCTCTGTTATAATGTTTGCTTTTGCCAGGCAATTCCTCCCTGCCCCGATGGTGTTGAGCTCCTCTGTAAATATTACACAGTGTGTCTTCATTTGAACAATGCACACCACTCACGGTGCCACTGGGAATTTGACTAAGAGATGAGTTTCCTTGTAAGCTGCTCTCTGAAGAAAACAGCACAAAAGAAGCACAGTCAATGTACTCGCTGTGCAATTTCCTCACACCTAAAGGACGCTTTTATGAGACAGCTGGATTATGTGTTGTCACGCTGGACCGAGAGCATCCCGAAAGCTTGATTACAGAATATGAGCCAGTCATGAAGCAGACAGATGGCCCCTTGCGGAAACACATGGTGCTTTTGGCCGATGGCACCCTGTTGCCGTAGTCTGGATTCTGCAATAGTGATGGCTTCATTTTCTCTGGCGACTCTCCCAGCGTTACTCTGGCATGTATCATGGGACAGAATGCTTGGCTGTGTTATGAAATGCTCATTACATTCCCAGAAGCAAACAGGCCAACCCAAAGATACAAACAAAGACAGACGCAGCCAACAGTAGGCCCCCCTCCACACACACACAAACAATGCATGGTGACTGCTCAGATTTCTCTTGCAGCTAGGTTGCGTCTTAAGACCCACTTGCTGATAGCAAATCGAGAAAAGGGATGTGCAGAGCTGCTTATTTTTTATAATCGACTACTTGGTCTTAATGAAGGCTTGTATTATTGCCTGGTCTTGGGTTCATATGGTCCTTGATTGGACATGTTGTTGGGGGTGATTTACTTTACATTCAAAAATAGCTAGACTTAGCAAAGGAATAAAATATTTCACAATAACACACTCTTTGATAATTTCAACAGCAGTTAGCAGTTCTAAGCCATTTTTTTTACTTGACCTATCTAGTCTCCTTAGTTCCTGGGATCTTATGGAGTAGAAAGTTTTGCTAGCCTAATTGCTTAACATGGCAACAGTATTTTAAAGAGATTTGACTCAAAGAGACGATTTCCAAGCATTTACTGTGCTAACAGCTAAAGCTCAGCATGCTAACTGAAGCACCATTGTTAAAAATGTCAGTTATTTTCTTTAGCATGCTAAGGGCTTAACATATAAACTTAGTATAATGATAATAAGAATTTTGATGAGCTCAAACAAGGTTTTGTAATAACACACTGTTTTTGAGCAGTCAAGGAAAAAATAATATTGTACACTGGCTAGCAGTTCTGCACCAGCTTTTTCCCCCTTGACTTTTCCAATCATCTCCTCAGCTCATGTAGCCTTATGGGATAGCAAAAATATTGCTCGCCTACTTGTTTAAAATAGCGTCAGGGCTTAAAAGGGAATGACTCATAAACAACTTTCCAGAGACGCTTTGTCTGTGCTAACAGCTAAAGCACAAGATGCTAATTAGTGAACAGCCACTAAAAGTACTAAAGGAAAATACATATGAAAAATATCTATATAATATAACTTCACTTATCAACGTGTCAGTTATTTGACAACTAGTCCTGGAAGTGCATACTATATATTTAGCTCCTTGTTGAACCAATCTTAGTGCTCATCTCCACAACTTTGTCCAGGTGCACACTTGGTGGATAAATTAAATATTTTTAGGGTCAATATATTCATCTGTATGAATAAAATAATGTGTTTGCAGAAAGGCATCAAAGTAAGTCTCCAAATTAACCAGGATTCCTATCTTTGCAGTGTGGCAGCTTTGGATTTGTTTTGAGCATTAACAAGTCGATGTTAATTCATCTTGACTGCAGAGAGATGGCATGTTGTGTGCTCTAGAACCCCAGGATGTGTAAGCTTTTAATGAAGTGCTTAATGAAGTCCCAGCTTCATGCTGAATGTCAGCTGTGGTTACAAATCAAATTTGGCTATGTGAGCCAGGTTCTTGTAGATTGCCTATTATATAAATGTGCATTTATTTCTGCTTAAATGCTCTGCTGCTAATGCCATCACATGAACATAATGATTATTTCTGTTCAGGTTTCCTTGAACACTCCCTCCATCTGCAATTGGCTACATGCACAGATAGTCCCGCCCCTAAACTCAGTTGAGCTAATAATGAAGCATCAGGAAGATCAGTATGTTTCCATTATTACACTTTTTGAGGTAATTTACAGATGACTAACTTATAGTTACACATATTAAGCTGGGAAACAAGAAAGTATTTTGAAGTTAAAAATGTATGTTTTACCTTCGAGGTTTTCATTCAGCCTTGCTATGCTTCTTAAAAGCAGCTGTAGTTCCAGTTTTGGATCCAAACAGTGTAGCATTGGCATATGTTGATTAAGTAGCAACCTAGGATCATTAAAAATATGTGCCTCTAAATCAATTTCTGCAATACCGTTATTACGTACCTTACTGCACGTTTTGCGGCAGTTTCAAAGTGAAATGTCTAATGAGTGGCGCTAAAACACAGGTTCAATATGTGAACCTTTGCAAGGTTTTTTCTTTTTTTTTTTTTTTACATTGATATTGGCACATATTGCTGTGTTTTTAGGTACGTTGCTTCAGGTACGTTTTGCGGCAGTTCAAAATTTAATTATCTGGGAAGTTGTCGCTAAAAGTCAATGATCTATCGTGTTGGAAATACCTCCAATACCAAACCAAACCCAACCCTAAACCTACCTGATAGTGTTAACAAATGCAAAACTGATATAAAAATGCATTTGTTGATGCAACCGTGGATTCATACCGAAGCTCTTCACCATTTAAGTGCAACTCCATACTGCGTGAGCTACCGAACAATCCTACTGCATATGAAAACCTGTACATATGAAGCTGGATATGTGACGCTTACATTGAAAAGTATCAGTTTTTAATCTAAACTGTGGACCTGTAAATTGTGTGAAAAGGAATAAATGTTGTTGGAGTACATATTTCGAATGAGCCTATGTTGTTAAGTAGATTTTAACAAAATTTAAAAAAGAATGACTACTTCTATGCAGATTTCCCCAATTACTCCCTCCATCTGCCACTGGTCCCATCTCGCCCTCAAACTCATAGCATTGGTTGAGCCAATACTATGGCATGGGGCAAGTCACTATTCCAAAGTTTTTACACTTTCTGATAGAACTTGCATACAGATGAATGACTTATGCCTGCACGTATTAAGCTGAGATAAAAAAAGTAATTTTACAAAAGTTGCACTTCAGGTTTTCATTTCATTTTCACTGCTATACATCAGAAGGAAGGCAGCTGTAGTTCTAGTTTCGGGTCCAAGACAATGTAGCATTATCAAATTTGTAATTAAGTAGATTGTAATTCATTAATTCATAATCCTTAGCATGCATTTTTAGCTTATAGCATGCAGTTAGCATTACCAGATACCTAGCTAATGAATATAAATGGCTGTGTTGTCTTAGATTCGTACAGAGGAACAAAAGGTGATGTCATACTTCAGGAGAAGCTGGTTGTCTATTTATATTTGTTAACTGTGTGTGGCTGTAGTGTATGTGCTAGCTGAAAATAGCATTTATTATTTGAAAGTAGCGACTCAAAGCCTGCAGTAACCTATGAGGAAATGTTGGTACACTGCGCTTGATTCATTCTAAGCAGATCAATACATGTTTTGCCACCGTTGCTTTCTGAGAGCTTTCTAGTCTTGTGGTGTTTGGCTACATCAGCAGTATTAGCGCAGGTGTGCATGAATGTTTCCCCAACACGGCCTTTATCTGCAATGTCAGCTTATTTCCACATCACAGCATTGGTTTAAAGTGAGTCGGGCTTCTCTATGATGCCTTTCCTCAAATTATCTTAGCACATGAGGACACGCTCTTATGTGAACATGACATAATAGCCCATCTCAACCTTTTCTGTTGTGAAAGTCCTGAATTGCAATGACTTGTAGCTTATTGGATTCTAAAAAAAGCATGACCATGGCTTCATTTTCCCACTCATGAAATTCATGAGCTGAAGTCTCATGGTCCTTGATCTCCTTTGGAATGATAAATGGGCATCTATAGTTCCTCCAATCAGAATATCCAAGGGAATATTTAAATATAAATGCATATAGTTGCATAACTGGATGGTCCCTAATCCTTTTGCTCTCAGAAGGGAGGTTGGTGTGCTCTTTTTGTTTATGGTAAACTGGAATGCTGAAGCCTTGCATATTGGATATGAAAGACATTGACACGTGCCTTTATGGACATCATTGACCCTTCCCGCAAGGAAAATTAAATTAGGTAAAATGCATGCACATCACTTTATATTAATAGCCAATGTTTGAAATGACACTTACAGAAATTTGTATAATTTATTTCTGTTGATTTGCTTGGTGGGAAAATGCTTCATTTCCTACAGTGCTTTTATGTAATTTATTGATATTTGCGTTTAATATTTATTTTATTGATCAGAAGTTCAATTCGAGTGTAGTTTGAAAGAAAACATTGAATTTCTCAGTATGAATGACTGAAACATGAAATACATTAAGTTTACAAAACCTATAAAAAAATTATGAATTTATAATTAATTTAATTTGTATGATATTGTGGTTTTATAACTACAAACTGAACAGCTCTATTATTAAAACATAAATTTTGTCCAAATACACAACCATTATATTGTTAAATTCAGAAAATTGTGTGTGTATATACTGTATAAACACTCTTCTGAATATAATTCGGGAAATAGCACTGGTAGTTCTCTCTCATTGGGATGCCCTCTGGCTTTCTGTCTTTCTCGCTCCTTCTCCTCCTCTTTCACTGCCTCCCAGTACGCAACCATTTGGACTCGGTGGGACTCCAGCTATGCTCTGCATGACTTCAATCACTACTGCCTCTTTGACATTAGTTTGCTCTGTTTCATGCAAACCTCTCTCTCTCTCTCACACGCATACTAAGGGTGTAAAAGAGAAGAACGCTAAAAGAGAAGAACGCCCTAAGTTCAGCATGGTCAACTTGAGGTCAGAGTGACATCAAAAAATTGAGTCACTCCTGCCTTTCTGCCTCATGGTGATTTCACAGCAACATGTCACTTTGTATTATTGTGTAATGCATCTCTGCCAAACTATGGCATGTTAAAACTTGAAACGCTACATGATTTCCCTTGGCAGTACTATGGAACTGGCTAGTTAGCCTCCAACTCCTGGAATCAGGGGTGTGGAATAACTGACTAAACCCTGATAGCACACGTACATCACAGAGATGTCTATTAGCCGTCTGCATTAACATCTGCAAGACGTATTTTTTTTCTTTGAGTGTTTTCTCCTCTGGAATGTCTGTAGGACATTTTGCCTTTAAGATGTTTACGATACAATGTATGTATAACTGCCAAAACGTCCATCCGATGTTTGTACACAGCAATTTTTTTCCCAAATGCAGCAATATTTACTGATGTTTTGCAAACGTATTTGTACAATCTGGGAAAGTAGGCAGTGACCATACAAAACTAACTACATTACAGCTGTTTACAAAACAGTATAGATCTTCTTTTAAAAAGCTACTTGTTAGCAAGCTAAGCTAAGCTAGCAAGCTGAGTGTGCAACATTTGCTAAATATTTACTAATTGAATTGTAATTCTAAATATTAATTAGAATTAAGTACATTATTAACTATTTATTCAATGCTGCACAACTCCTGGAGCTAGTAGCAAACAGGCTAGTCAACCCTACAACCGGAAGCTACTAACTTTTCAGTGGTGTGACAGAAGCTCAGCTGGTTTAAACCACATAGCTCCTCCAGTAACAAGTTACCTGCTAACAATATGTAATCAAAATATTTAACTGTTATTAAAGTCAACACAATTTCCTGTGGTGGTAGCAAACCGGCTAGTTTACCTCCAGCTAGTGGAATCAGTGTTGGGGAGAAACTGATTCAGTAGGCAGTAACTTTACCATCTTAACTACATATTTAAAGGAGTCATATGATATTGCTAAAAATAACTATTTTGTGTATTTGGCATAATGAAATGTGTTTATGAGGTTTAAGGGAAAAAAAACATTATTTTCCACAAACTGTACATGATTGTTTATCCTCTATGCACCGCCTTTCTGTGACACGTAATTTTTTTACAAAGCTCATCGGTCTGAAAAGTGAGGTGTACGCTGATTGGCCAGCTATCCAGTGCATTGTGATTGGCCAAATGCCTCAAGTGTGTGATGGAAATGTTACACCCCTCATTATACTGTGATGCCATGTCCTGGTCAGAACACCGGGACGAAAAGGCAAAAACAATAAAACCCATTACAAACAAGCCATTTGTTGTTTCCAGAGGGGACATAATTACTGATTATAATGACTTATACAGATTAGTCTTTTTACAGGTTGCGTTGCATCGCGATACGTAAATATAAAACCATGTGTGCATTTGTAATCGGAGAAATGACAAACAACAAGCTCTACTCTACACTGCTCTAAACTCACATTTGAATCTTCAGTGGCAAGTCCTTTAAATATGAAAACATACTTACTGACTGTGAGTCAGAACAGCTGACATTGTAGTCTAGTCTCCCAGGATCAGGAAACAGTCCTCCATAAAATGCGCCACACACATCTGAATATTTGGGTTGAACTGTTCTGGAACAGTTTTGTAAATACAACTTAACTACTGATTTCTAGTCGTGTCCTCTTTTGGAAGGCTAAACAAAGTATTTAAGCTTTGACAAAGAAGCACAGCGTCTTCACAACATGACGCCGGCAGCAACAATACTACAGCAAGGATCAAAGTTACTCCTTTCTTTGCGTGAACATTTTGGCGGTGTTATGCAAATCTTCCCACATCGTGATGTAGACATGTCCCCCACATGTTGTTTAAAACATCCCTTTTAGGAGGGCGTGGACGAGTCTTAACTTTAATAATAGAATATCTATTAAGAATATCTCTTCGGGTTTGAGGCTTTAGTCTTTGCAATTTTAAGGATCTTATCTATTCACGAAAAGCTTATTACACTCCGAAGAGAAAGGAAAACTTGAAATCACATCGTATGATTTCTTTAATTAGCAAGACAGCTGTTTACAAAGCAGTGTAGCTTCCAGTAGCAAGCTTGCTAGCTAGCTAAGCTTACAGTCCAATGCAGCATATTTAGTCTTTTTTTTAATATAAATATCTAATTGCAGTTCTAAATATTGTTTCTGAATACTTAAAATATCTATTTTAAGTATAAATACCATTCCGCATAATTGTTCTTTAATGCTGCACAACTCCCTGTGTCACTAACTCGCTAGTTAGACTCCAGCTATAGTGGAACCAGTGTTAGGAAGTCACTTACCAAAAGTAGGCAGTGACTTTACCAAACTTCACTACTTACAGTAACAAGCTACATGCTAACAAGCTAACTCCTGTGCAGCATATTAACTTTTTTTTTCCAGAGATAAATGTCTTATTTTAAAAACTGCATTCATTGTAAGTAACTTATTTTTCTTAGTGACTTGTAGGTATTTTTTTAACATTTGTTGTTTAACTGCTTTGTTATGATTAGCATGTAGCTTGAATATCCTTCAGACTTGAACTACAATTATCTCTTTATAATTAATTTTAATTAACACACAGTGCCCCCTAGTGTCTCCGATTACCCAACACAATGTCAGAATCGCCATATGCAGCAAGTCATCTAGCACTGAGCATGATAAGCTCAAAGGTGTTAGTCTTCTTGATGCTTCTCAATGTTCTGTGGCCACTTTATCACCTTGAAATTATTTCAACAGGGTTTAACACCCTGAGGGAAAGCACACGTGCGTCAAGGTGACCTCCTCCAAGTGCCATGGGATGACCCTTGTCTTCGCCGCATCGGGTGTTCCTATCATGAGTTTATTTTGCTGCGAGGTGTTCTCATTGTTCTCAGTAATGCAGATGGTCTCACCGGACGGAGCTCAAACACGTCCAGGTGCCCTTTTACCGCCCTCCACCAAGGTTTGTTGCTTCAAATAAAGCGTGACGCACTCAGGCACTTTCACTTCTCAGAAAGGTCAGTCAGTCTTTTTTTCCCTCGAAAACGAAGACAAAACATGTTTTTCTTCTGCTGCCCCATAATTCCCTTGTCTCCTCTCTGTTCTCTAACCATTTTTCACAGATGCCACTCAAACCAAGCCACCTTAGAGCTTTTAATGGGGTGCGAGGGTGCTAAAGTGTGTTTAAAAAACACCCACATCTAAGGCTGGCTGAGGCCATTAGGAGCAAAGACAGGTGCCCAACTCTTTGGACTCAACATTTCAAGGTGTCTCAATGCAGTATTCTGGACGGACACTGATTATGATTTTGTTATCTAGTTTCTTTGTTACTTTATGTCTTTTATGTCTAAAAATTCCCATACTCATACATTTGGCGTACTATATTCAGCGTACTATGATTTATGATTCTCGTCTCCAAATGGCCAATGTTGTGCGGCGGCTGGTTATTTTAGGGATGCAGTTTTCTGCTTCTCCTCTTACTGCTACTATCTGTTTTTCCTCCTGTTGTAATAAATGCTCCTACTGTCACTCCTATCCTCCATGACTTTCTTCTGTGAAACAAAAAAGATATTTTGAAATAGTGTCTCAGTGTTTTTGTCCATCCAAGAAAAGTTAGTGGGTCTAAATGTTTTTTGGTCACCACAGACTTTCATTGTACAGACAAAAACAGTTCTATAAAAATATCATTAGCAGTACTGATATTAGTAGCTAGCTTTTGTGAAAGCCAGTTTCCACTTCACAAAACATATGCATTGGGAAATCAAAGTTGACGAAATGTAAAAATTATGAGATGAAAAAGTCAGAACTGACATACTGCATCATAATCATGAGATAAAAACATCTGCCATAATTATGAGAAGTCCAATCTGAGATACTGCATCATAATCATGAGATTAAAAATTCTAAATTATGACATAGTAGTAATTACGAGGTAAGTCGAAACTGAGATATTAAGTTATAATCATGCTAAAGAAATAAAAATGACATACTAAGCCATAAGAAAAATCAAAACTGAGATACTATATCATACTCATGAGATAAAAATAATTAAAATGATCACTTACTAAATTATAATTGTGACCTTTTTTTTTGCTGTGGTTATGACTTGATGATTTCATCTTTTGTTGTCAGTTGTGTTTTTTAAATAAAATTTTCCTAAATTATAATGTAAAAATCTTACTACTTTTTGTCATTTTAATTTACCAAACCATGTCCCCCACCCTCCCCCTTTTTATGATGCTAAATGGGCATCCATAAGCTACCCCTCAACACTGATAAAATATTATCTCTCTCTCTTTCAGTCAGCATCCACTAACTTCCTGCTGAGGGACTCTGGAGGAAAACAGTTGGAAAAAACAGGAGAATTGAAGACAGGACAAAACATCGAAGGATTGCGCATTAAGAGGGTCACATGTCTGCTAAAATTTTATGATTCCAGCTGCTGGTCTTTATTCAACCCCTGGTGGACATGGAGAGCTTTCGGTAAGGGACTGGATTGTAAAGTCAGCGGTAAGTGTGAAAATATTACAAACACAACTAACCAATACATTGAACTGTCAATTCCCATGGAACTTTTTGCAAGAACCACTGAGTCCTTTAGGTATCACTATATGGACACCAAATGGAACGGTTCCTAGTGGAGGACTCTTGATTGTTTTGAGTCAGTTTGCACTTTCGAGACGCTCCCTAAGCGATCAGTTAGCTGGCAGTGTGAGTTTTGAAGCCATACAGCCGTAGTGGAGAGTAGAAGAGAGGCAGGCTCGCTCTTATATCACCGCTTCACAGAGTACGACTCATCCCGTCTGATACGCTCACACACGCTCTCTCCTTTCCCTCACACACTTGTGCGGAAAGCCACACATCATCCCTCCTGTCACTGGGACAATGTGTATGGAGAACCTGATGACTACTAGCTGTTGACAATAGAAAACAAAAGAAGTATCCAGCGGTGGGAAGAGGGACGATCTGATTGGGATCTTGAAAGCCGATGCTGCAGCCAAGAGCATCTGCAGGCTTAATTGGGCGACTCAACCCGAGCAGCTGTGCACATCCCACATGCAGAAGCTGAGAGGGACAGCCAAAAACAAGGATAGATTCGTACGTGAAGCTGACAAGTCTGGCTGATCTGGACATACCTCCTGTCAAGTTCTAGCCCTGGGTGAGCCCTTTCATCTTCTCCAGAAAAGTGGCCGATTAGCGTGACAAATTGGCAGTGTCCCAGCTGTAATTAGGGCTTAAATATAGGATTGGGGAAGTCAGACCTGTAACTTGTCATCTTTTCTTTTGGCAGATACCTTATTGTTAATTTCAGCCAGTTCCTATTGCTTTAAGAGCTTCAAAAGCATTTATATCTGATGTAATGCAACAATGCTGCATATTCCCACTAACAAGAGTTTAATAACCACTGCGGTGTTCATGCAAGCAAACAATGAGCCTCATCATTTAAATACCGCTGGTCTGTCTTCAGTGGACGTCCTCTTCAAAGTTATTTTAAAGGGATCATTCGATTAAAAAATGACTAATAATTGACTAATATTCACTTACTCGCTCTCATGCTGCTTCTTAACCCATATAATTACTGTTTTTCATGGTATTGGACAGTAGGAGATGTTTTGAAGATTCATTACGCAGGTCATTTTCAAACTAAAAGTTTGTAGTTATGCCATCTGTCCAAAAAGGACAAAAACACACAAGGTTTTATTCATACGGAATGTGTTTTTGCATTTAAAAACACACGATGCAGGGCAGTGAAGTGAAGCTTAACAATTCTCCAGATGAAATTTTTGCAAAGATGCGAAGTTCAGCTAAGTTGAATTTGAGAGATATGTTGACAGTGACGACATTTTTTCGAACAGGACAAAAGCCACAAGAGTTGATTCACACAGAATGCGTTTTTGCGTAAAAAAACAAACATTTAATTGAATTGAAATAAGGTGTAAAAGATCACAATTCAAGTTAATATTGACAAAAAATTTTTTTTAAATGTCGTTATGTTTGTCAGATTCAAAAATAGCAAGCCAAGGCATCATGCGAGATTAAACATCATTGATGCCAAACCTTACTGGTTCGCATGTGTCGCAAACAAAAATGTCATGCCAGTTTGAATATCAGTGAGTAGTGTCGGAAATTGGGTCTGTTCTTCACCTTTAAAAGACTCAAAGTAGTTAATGAGTTAAGTCAAGCAACTTTGGTCATTTATAAAAATTCTAATTTTACTGTTTTTCACCAACTATTCAGGAATTTTGATGTGTGACCTTTATATTCTTAAAAGGCACACATGAAAATCATATTAAATGCAAATTTTGATGGCAATAAAACAGAAGTGAGCCCATTTAATTTTGACGTAGCTAGTCTTGGAGGCATTATTGAAATGGTTCTTTAGCCCCCACTTACTCCAAGCGACAATCACAGTCTTTTCTGAAACAGCAGAATGAGATTTCATCATTGCCTTTATGACAACAGTATATATAGAGCTCCTGATGAAAGGATGATGAGCAGAGAGGATCACTCCGCATGTGGGCAGTGGAAGAGGAGGAAAAGACATCACCGCTTTTGTGTTTAGATCAAGTACAGACAATAAAGATCAGGCTTACAGCTGGGAAAGAATAATCACCTTCCTGACCACTTTGATCGGGCCAGCTTATGAGAAGAACAAGTAAATTTGATCTTTATAAGCTTGTTTATATAGTTGATCTGTCTAATATTTAATGCTAGAATCACATTTTAGTCGACATGGAATCAGAATGGACCTAATTAATTTCTTAATAGTTTGTTAATATTATTTTCCCAGTCACTTGTGTTCTCTATCGTACTGCTGTGATTCTTTAGTATCACATTTAATGATCTAGCTTGGGATCCCTCTGTATTATTGCAGGAATGGGCCTCCTTTAAGCCAAAGTACAGTAATTGGACACTTTAAAACATCATGAAAAGGGGACAAAAGCCGTTTTAAGCCAATCGTTCATGTTTTATTCATTGCCTTGGAACAAGGCTTTATTTTGCATATCTGAAGCTCCCGATGGAGTACAACAAAACAAGAGATTTGGCATTCAGCACATATGACGAGTGTGTTATGTTTGTGGTTTGCATATAAAGTGCTTGTCAAATATCATCGTATGTGAAGCCTGCAAACTTAGCCTCCAGATTAAAAGATTAGTTCATGTTTCTCACGTTCCAAACTCGTATGATTTCTTTTGAGTAGCACAGATGATGTTCCATAGAATGTTGTGGTTGCTTTTTTCCACGCAGTTACAATGAATGGAGACTAAAGCTGTCAAGCTTAAAAATGAAACAAAGCTCCACAAAAGTAGTCCATATGACTCATTCATAGTATTTCAAATCTGCTGAATATTATGATCATTTTGTGTGAAGAACAGAGCCAGTTTAAGTTGCTGTTTATGAGTGAGTGACGTGATGTGTAGCCAAGTATGGTGTCCTCTGTCCAACTCTAACCATTAGGCCACGTCTGCCCCATTGATCATCATCTCAAGTGAGATGCTGAAAATGCAAAAACTACTAAATGAGACTTTAGTCTTTAACTTTTTTATACTTACTTTATACTTAACTTTTATACTTCTCCATTTATAATATCTAAAAGTCCTTTAAACTTGTTAGTGACACCAATAGATATGAAAACATTTTAGAGATTGTGTAAGTGTTTTTCTTGTAGATATTTGAACTAGCAGATGCTTTTATCTAAAGCAACTTACAGTACATTCAGAACAGAATTTTTTTTACCTAACATGTGTTCCCTGGGAATCGAACCCACAACCTTTTGCACTGCTAACACAATGCTCTACCACTGAGCCACAGGCACTTTATTTTAAAATTGCATTTTGTCCTCAATGTATTACTAGTCAATTTATTCTCAAAATATTATTACTTTATTCATAATGATTCATAAATGATTCATTCTGACCAATTTTGTGAACAACTGAAATCCTTTCTTCCTTTGGGGTCAGAGAACGGCGTATAGTGCCTTTCCTCTGCTCAGTCAAGGACTAGAATGACCTTTTCACCGTCCTTGGCTATTTTCTAATGTTCATTGCATGGTTCAGGTTGCATGTCTTCAGTGTCAGCATAGGGTCCTTCATTCCTGCCAGCTCTTTAATTATGTAAATGGATTAACAACCTATGCTTCAAACAAGCCCTAAAGCTGTTTGTCCTGTTCTATAGAGATGAGATTGATTTGATGGGAAGGTATTCGATAACCCGTCTGCTAGATTTCCACTCATTGGTTGCTGGCAGATGGAGGTTGATTAATTTTTGAAATGTTAGTCCCCAAAATAGCTCCTCTGAGTCGGATGTCCACACACAGGTTACACAAGAGGCAGATATCTCGTGCTAGATGACATTAATAGATGTTTCCTGACTGCTGCGATGTTGATGTTGACATTAAATCAATTATTCATTGCGCTCTACAATTAACTGTATCTGATATAACCCGAGAGATGACATATTAAGGCCATGTTTTGAATGCGCCTCAAACTTTCAGCCCATCAACAGTCACACTCATGCTCGCTTTTATGAAGGGTAATGGTGTATAGAGACTAATAACTCTATTCCGCTCATTTTCACGCATGAGACTCATAGTATCAATTTAAGGACTTCTATCTTCCCTCTGTTCTGCATTAAAGTCATGACTCATTTCATCAGCCAATTTTGATGTCTGAGATGGAAGCAGAGAAAGCCATTTAGCCGGGTGTCACTTCAACATATAATTCATATCCAATCGCTGAAGGAATAAGTGCGATAATGACAGGAAGTTCATCTGTAGTGCCTTCGTTTTCTTTTTGTGTAACTTTGGAAAGTTTGTAGAAGGGTCAATTGGTTTATTGTTAAGTGGCTTCTGGGTTAAAAGCACATGATGTAGCAGTGTTTGCCTTTGGATGTCAACTTTTATGACAAACAACAAAGTTTCAAGAATTGCGATATTAAGTTAGAATTGTTTTGAGAATGAAGTCAAAATTATGAGAATGAAGGGGCTAAATACATTTTGTAACACTAAGTTGTTGTTTTTTTCCTCAATTTTGACTTATCTCAAAAGTAGCTATTTACATAATTTTGACTATTAATGTATTGCCGATTTTCTTTAAACATTGCTTTCCCTCATCATTTTGATTTTTTCTCAAAATATAGCTTTCAGTCCTGTAGTTTTCACTTTATTCTAAAAATATTACTGTTCTCAAAATAGTTATTTATTTTATCATTTTGACTATTCACAAAATATTATTTTTCTCAAATATTACTCTCATAATTTTCACTTTATTGTCAAAATTTTACTACTTTAATTAATATTGCTACTTTCATAATCTGACTTAAGGTATTAACAAAATATTACTACGTTCATCATTTTGTCTTGTTAACAAAATATATACCTTTCTTAAAATGATTGCTTTTAATCTCATAACTTTCACTTAATTCTCAAAATATTACTATTTCAATTTAATTTTATCGGTTCACAAAATAGTACTACTTTTCACAAAATATTATAACTTTATTCTCATCATTTAAACTTTATTCACAAAATATTGCTAGTTATTTTCAAAATCACTTATTTCTTTATTTAGATTTTTCACTAAATATTACTACTTTTCACAATATTACTACTATATTCTCGTAATTTCAACTTTTTTACAAAATATTGACATTCTTCTTAATGTTGACTTTATTCACAAAATATTGCTAATTTATAATCATAATATTAACAATTTGTTTTCTAAACATTATAAAACCACACTCAAAGCTTTACAGTTTTTTTTATTAACATTAAAACTTTGTTCTAAAATGTTTGATTTTTTGGATCTGTTGGATTGGATTATTATTTATTTATTTTAATTTTATTATATAAAAAGTTGCTGACGCTCTTTGAAAACGTTGCTGTTTGACAGTGTTATTTTAGAAAAATTAACAGTTTGGACACTATTTCATCAAATATTTAAAAGTACTTCGTACAGTGTTTTTTATTTTATTTTATTTTTTTCTGCAGAGTGCAAAGAGCCCTGGTTGATCTTTTTGGGTTTTCTGTAAACGAAACTATGCCACAGATATTCCAGAAACTTTTGGACTTGAAGAGGCTTTGATGTGGATCATAAGCAAAGCATCCTGTTCCTCAAGGAATGTTTTAATTGTTCATATTCCTTTATTGGCGCGTTCTTGACAATATGGTGACAGATGGTGAGAGAGAGATCAGTGTAAACCCACACCCTTTACTTCTCGTCCCCTGAGGTAACTGTCAGAAAGACCTAGATCATTTCATCAGATGGATTTTGTAATGATGCTCCAATTCTACACACCAATGTGGACTCAGCAAGCGAGCTTGTTTACACAGCATCATGGTGTCTTCGCCCTGGCTTTCAGCATGCGGTTCTGGGGCGGCATCCAAAAAATGTTTACCTGCGCTTTTTGGAAATGGATCCTCTCTGTGGAGAGTTTGCCAGATGCTGTGTTACTTGTCCATGTAGTTGTCAAATGGAAGAATGATGTAGAAAGAACAACTAAAGGCAATTGATTTTGTTTGTGTTTGTTTGGACAGGACACCTAGTTGAGCTTCAGAGGTCCAGGTTATTCCTATGGGACGTTCTGTAAAGCTCAACTGACCCGAGCAACAGTAATCAAAGTGGGCTGAAAGGACTGTTGTTAAGTGAGCACAATCAGGTTTTTCAATGTCATTTTGAAAGTGCATAATCACAAATTTTTCAAGTTCAACAATTCACAAAATATTACTACTATCCTGAAAATATTACTTATTTATTTACAGTATTTTGACTTCTCAAAATATATTTTTTCTCAAAATATTGCTTTTTTTCATCATTTTTACTATTCACAAAATATTGCTTCTTTTTCTTAACTTTCACTTTATTCTCAAAATATAACTGCTTTTCGCAAAATATTACTATTTTCTAAATATTACATTATTATACCTTTACTTATTTTCACTTTATTCCCAAACTACGATCAAAATAGCACATTATTCTCATAATTGAATATTCACAAAATATAGCTCCATTACTATATTGCTACTTCTCTCCAAATAGCAGTCCTTTATTTGCATAATTTTCACTTTATTCCCAAAATATTAGTACTTCATTCTCATACCTTTCACTTTATTCTCAAAATATAACCACTTTGTGCAAAATATTATATATAATTATTTCATACATGCAACAGTAACTGAAGTGGGCAGAATTTAGCTTTTCCGTGTTGCAAAAGGGTTTTAACATTGATGACAAAGAAGGACCATTTTGATTCCCTAAAAAATGTTTGCTAAAATAACTTTCTAGCAAACAGTTCTTAAAAGAACCTTATTTTTTTCTTAGTGTGAAGAAAATTTAAGGGGAAATTTATAAGGAACCTTTTGTGCAATGGAAAGATTCAATGGATGTTAAAGGTTCTTCTTGGAACCATCATTGCCAATAAAGAAGAGCATGCCCTTAACTTACAGTGTTGGTGTGCTGTCCAGCTGCCCACAGGGCCTCGAGGAGGCAATATAATGACCCCCATGAAAATGCATCCATCTAGGCAAGGCCGCATTCAGAATAGACAGTGCTGATGGGACCTTGGGTCCTCTGAGGACCTGCCATGAATTTCTCATGTGACTTAAAATAGACAGTACAGGCAAGCTTGAACATATCAAACCTGTTGCCAAGCATTAATGAATTATTCATCTGTAATGGAAAACATACTGTGACCATAGAGCAATGTGTGGTCGTTTCAAGCACCAAATACAAGTTCTAATTTTTCTGTTTCTGTCTCCTCCTTTCTTTTAAGGTTTCACTTTTTTCCCCTCACACCAGCTTGACTATATTGGCATGGTCGTGCTGTGAGGAGTGCTTTTTTGATGGGATTTTTACTCTGTCATTGTGGCGTTTGTCTGAAAGGACATTTGTCAAGGACAACATTGGGTTCTTCATTGTCTGTGTTTGATCAGGGTAATATAAAATTGCATCGCTGTCCGAGCTCAAAACTGTCACACAAGAAAGGAAGCAAGAGTTGTAATTGGGTAATCCATCTTTTTTTGTCACATTTATGTCATTTCTCAAGGAAGGCCATCTGTGCAGTTTGTTTGCTTTTAATGAAAAAAAAAAAAAAAAGAACATTGTATGTCCTTGGATTTTTAATTGAAGAGATCTGTTTGATACAAAATTCAAACCAAAAACAGGAAACTATATTTATTATATTCAAGTGATATTTTTTTGTACATGTTATTTACAGAGAAGATGAAGCTTTTTTTCTGGAATATTAATAATATTTACTTTGTTATACTATTTTCATAAAGAGTGCATTTTCACCCTAAATTCTTACGGTAATGTGGAAAAAAAAAGAATCTTATTACTGTAATACTTACTGTAACATTCTAAAAACAAAATGTAATAAAATCTGTACACTGACATATGTTTCCAGAGCTTGCTGGAAAACGTAGTGTTGGATATTCCTCTGTACTTTGTTCGTACTTCATATCTCATTTCATCCTCCTTCCTTTCTTCCCTCTTAAGCCTGTTCTCAAAGAGACCTTAGGATTGTCAGTCATTTGCAGTGGCTCAGCGTTAATTCCCCCCATACACCCGGGGGAGGGACGGTGCTCAAACCCACAGGATTTGAATGGTGACAGCCAAACGCTGCGTTTGAGCTCCATGGGAGAGTAAGAAGGGAGCCCACGTCAAGTTCCCACTGAGTCGAAGGCTTTCTGAAATTCCTCTCTCCCCGAATCCCCTTTTTCTTCCCCGTCTTCCCCCAAGCCTGGTTATGTCATGCTGTATAATCTCTCTGAGCAAAGTTCCCCAAATGTCTTAAGTGAACAGATCATTCTCATTCACTTCCATGCACTCATTTTTAAGCCTGTAGCATTCGAGTGAAGTATCATTTCATTGGTTGAACCTAGTAAACAAGCCTGAACGAGACTGACATAGTTATACCCTCGTTAATAATTCATGCCCTAATGCATGCTGGGAAGTGGGCGAAGACTAAAAAACAACTAAAAGTTATTTTCAGGCAGGTTTGACAAAAAAGATATTAATACAATATTTAAAATCTGTATTTCCTTTGTTATTCAGCATTATTTACTAGAGTGCATATTTAAGATTCTCTTAAGTGCAGCTTTATTATTATTATTTTTAATTGCTACTTCATTCTCATAATAAGGACTTTTATATCTTACAATGTGAATTGAGTATTTTTTAAGTGTGAGTTATTGTTCTCACAAATGCGACTTTATTTCTCATTATTATTATTATTATTATTTATAGCATATTTTTTTTTCTCCAGTAATTGCAACTTAATTGTGATACTGGCTTATTTGAACAAAACTAAGTGTTTAATACAATATTCTAATATTGAATCTGGATGTCTTTATGTATTGTTCAGGATTATTTACTAGTGTGCTCAATTAAGAGAGTTATTTCCTTGAGGTTGAAATTATTGTTTGACTTTTCAAACAATAAACAGCGTCCTATTGGATTAAACAGACAAAATCCAAACCATTTCTAGCCACGAGATAATCTAGTTCAGTTTTGTGGGTGTTTGAGAACCGCAGTGATGTGTTTTCTGGGCCAGAAGGGATTGACAATAGCAGAATTGCAATAAATCCCACAAAGCGCGAAAACCTTGATGCAGCAGGTTTTACATGGGACCTCCTCTGCTGCTAGTTAACCCGCTGTTGTCTGGTCTCTTTTCTAGAGACAGTGTAAGTCTGCCAGCTGTCAGCGCTAGGCCACTGTTGTCTAGCCATTGCAGAGATTAAAGCTGGTTATTGGAAACAGAAAAAGCAGGTCTGCCACAGGATTAAAGAAGACGCTGAAGTAGGCCAGGCAAAAATACGAGGGCTGCTGTCCCAGAACATCACCTCGTGTAATAACGGTTAATCCTTCTATTTTACATCAGCGCATGCGCGTCATATTTCTGGCTGTGTTGGACTTTATACGGCATGCTGCTAATGTGACCAAAGGGGACAAAAACAAGTGTATGCTCTTGCTCTGTGGTTTTTCTTTCATAAGAACTTGTATTTAAATTCTATTTTGACAAAGAGTTGGTGGTAAACATCATTACTTTTGGATGCTGCTGGTGTTACAATCAGTCTTACAATGGGATACGAGATGCTGGGATTATATTATCCAGCAAGCTTAGGGAAACTCATTCAAAGTTTGAATTACCTTCTCTCTTCTTTAATAAAATCAAGCGCTTATTGCTTGAGATGCCTACTTGTTGAAGTCTCTGCAGATAATTCACTAATGAAGACTGTTTCCAAATAAATGCAAAGGTAATTATGATATTACTCACAATTGTGACACTTAACAGACTCGCTTTTTCTCATAGTTGCAACTTTATTCTTCTTCTTGTAACTTCTGCTATATCTCAAAATATGTAATTGGGACTTTTATATCTCACTATGAGACTAAATTGCAGCTTTATTTTTTTGTAAATGCAAAATTTTTCTTGTAATTGGGACTTGTATGTCTCACAATTAGTGTTAATTTCGTCACCTATTTTTAATTTAGTCTTAGTCTTGTGCCAAATGTCCTTGTTAGTTTTAGTCATATTTAGTCATTCACATATCTTTTTTTGTCAGTCAAGTTTTAGTCGACTAAAAGTCTCGTCATTTTAGTCTAGTTTTAGTCAAAAGAAAACTCAAGGTATCTTAGTCGACTAAAAGTCTTTTAATTTTAGTCTAGTTTTAGTCAAAATTTTTTAGTGTTTTTTTAAAATAACACATTATTACTGATAAACATTTCAGTAAAAAAAGTGTTTCACATATCTCAAACATTGGTTAAATGTCATAATTACCTGACAAAATACACTTGTTGAATGATTTTTGTGGGATGCAAATGTTAAATGTGTCTAGTTTTCAAATTCTGATTTAGGAGACACATTCACAAATGATTAACCTGATCACAATTTTTTACTTTATTGATACTGCTTTTAATCGTAATGCAAAGACCGGTCATCGGGACATAAGCTGTCATATACAATAAAAGAGCCTGCACAGCAACAGGAAATATAATTTAACACAAAAAGCATGCCTAGACGGTGGACTTGCGCTCAGGAATTTTTTTATTTTTTTTGTATTTTTTGAGCGGCGTGTGGACAAATTCTTTTTACACACACACTATTTTATTTCTTGATAACAGACCGCTGCTAACTATAACACACAAATATGGAGCCTCTTCCTTCGACATAGCATGTCGTCGGCGCTCGTCACTCTTGTTCGCTTCAGGTGTTGTGTGTTCAGCAGTTTCGTGTTGCAGCCACAGGCTGGCAGCAACAGGAGTATGAGACCTGTAACTTGAGCAACAGCGCGAAGCCGCAAACTCGTTCTGAATTTTTAAAGGCGTAACAGTTTATGAAAAAGCAGAGACGATTGTAGACGAAAATGAAGAGAGATTTTATCTTAGTTTTTATTTTATGCAAAACATTTTCGTCTCGTCTTTTTTCGTCAACAATAATGCATGTTAATTTAGTCTTAGTCAGCGTTTTTGGACAGTGGTGCAGTCTTGTCATCGTCTCGTCTTAGTCATGAAAAAAAAGGTTGTTGACGAACATATTTCGTCTCGTCTGACGAAATTAACACTACAATGTGACAATGTATCATAAATAGCAGCTTTAGTTTTTTGTAATGAAAAGACTTTCTTGTAATTGGGACTTTTAAATCTCACTGTGTGACTATATATCAAACATTGCAGCTTTATTTTTTTTGTAATTGTACCTCTTTCTTGTAATTGGTCTTATATCTCACAATGTGACTCATAAATTGCAGCTTTATTTTAACTTTTTTCTTGTAATTGGGACTTTTATATCTCACAATGTATCATAAAAAGCAGCTTTATTTTTTGTAATTACAACTTTTTCTTGTAATTGGTACTTTTATATCTCACTGTGTGCCTATATATATCAAACAGTGGCGCTTATTTTTTTTATAATTGTACCCCTTTCTTGTAATTGGTCTTATCTCACAATGTGACCCATAAATTGCAGCTTTATTTTTTTTGTAATTGCGGCTTTTTTCTAGTTAGTGTGACTATATATCATGAATTGCAGCTTTCTCACTGCATCTCTTGTCAACTTGCAACTTTATATCCCTCAATTGTAATTTTTTTGTACAAATGAACTATGTCACACAATGTGGCTAGATAAAGTATCTCCAGTAGCAATTCTCCTTTATTTTTCACTTTAAGGTGTAAACTGGCATTAATCACCAACAATCAAAAGCCTAGACTGACTAGATTCTTTTTCCATGAGGGCTTTTTCCACTTGCGTGTCAATGGGTGGCTGTCCCATGTTTTGTCTGTAACTCAAGGGACCGGGTTTGACTCGAGTCACTCCATACTTAACCTCAGGCTCATTATGCCACAACAGCTGCTGGGGTCAGTGGTGACCTGGTGTCAAATGATTGTCACCGTGTTCCCAAATTTATACAGGTCGACTGAATGCAGTGATGAATGTATGGAGTCGTGTAGTGTACATTGTAAGTCTCTGTCAAAAGCAACATTTCCACAAGAAAAGCATTAAAACCAGGGCCGTATTAAGACAGTGCGGTGCCCCTGGGCACTATACCTCAAAAGCCCCCCCCCCACGTCATGACAAGGAAAAAAAACATATATAAGTCGCACTGGACTATAGGGCGCTCTATGTTTTCAGTGGTAGACTACAGGAGCACTGAGCAGCATAGAGCCCCTCTTGGGGCTGAAGACGGTAATGTTTTAACTTTAACTTCAATGGGAAACCGGGAGAGTGCACAGTGCAGTCAATCGCTTCTGTGTCATTGTCATTGAGCTCATTCTTCATTCGTTTAAAAAAAACTTTCGATCCCTGGAACATTTTGAATTGTAGTTAAACGTCTAGCGTCCTTGTCTTTCTTTAACTTTCTTTTTGCAAAACCACTCAATTGACATCTGTCCATTTTGATTCATTTTCTTTAGCCGTTAAAAAAATGACACATTTGCGCGTACTTGTTGTGGACCAACTCAACTCTGACCGATTTAGGACGGAAGGGGGGGACTGATAGTGGTCATGTAATCTTTATTTATTTATAATTTATTATTATTATTGTTGTTGTTAGTGTTCATAAACGAATTATGTATGGTCTTTCAAGAATTTCAAGTTAATAATAAAACAATTATGAAAAATATTTTTAAAGCTTGTGTCATGTGGTGCCCCCCTAGTTGTTGTGAATGGTTGGTGCCCCTGGGCACTGGCCCAAGTGCCCTTATGGATAATCCGGCTCTGATTAAAACTAGTCAAGGAGAAGTTACTACCTATCTTTTTAATTCACTCAAGTGAGCCAAGAGTGTGTGCATTTAATTTGATCAATGTGCATTTTCCAGGCTTCAACTTTGCAGTTCAGTTCTACAGTTCAAACCTCTCAAGGAAGTTGAATTCCACTAGTGTCAGACAGAGATTAGAGCAACCACTGATTTGGAGACACTTTAAAAGCAGTTTATTCTTTGACACACATTTCAACAAAGAAACCTCGAAACGCCCAAGAGACCCTTGAAACAGCAATTTTCTACTAGTAGTGATAATAATAATCTTTATTTTCTATAGCGCCTTTTAATGATATCTCAAAGCGCTTTACATAAACAAGTAAAATAAACTACAAACAAAATACACCATATGAAGATTATAAAAATAAGCAAGAAAAGATCTGCATTCAAAACACTTAAAAATAAAATAATAAAGAATTAATACCAAAAAATCTATTAAAAGATAAAAACTAAATTTTAAGGTGAGATTTAAAAATGCTATGGGATTTGGCTTGCCTTAACTCAATAGGTAAAGTGTTCCATTGTTTTGGAGCTAATGAAGAAAAAACCCATCGATCTTAAGCAGGTTGACAACAGTTAACAGACCAGTTTAATTTACATCGTCTTTTTGCAGACGCTTTTATCCTCCACTTACAACTGGGGATTAAAAAGAAGTGATTCTTCTTAAAGAGGCAAACAGTCACAGGAAGTTCTTGTAATATCAAGTTTTAGGCATTGCTAAAATAAGTACAAACTAGTAAGAGAAGGGAGAAATGGAGAGAGAGAATAAAAAATAAAAATCTTAAGGTGAAGTCAAGTAGCTTCGAAAGAGATGAGTTTTCAAAATTGTCAGGGATTCAGTGTTCCGGATAGGGGTAGGAAGATCATTCCACCAGCCAGGAATGGTGAACGAGAAAGTTCTGGAAAGTGATTTTGAGCCTCTCTGTGATGGTACCACGAGGTGTTGCTCACTAGCGGATCTCAGACTTCTGGAGGGGATGTAGATTTGTAATAGTGAGTGGAAGTAGGCGGGTGCTGAGCCTGTGGCCTGTGGTTTCTGATGAATGAAGGTCACACATTGGGTTAAAGGGAGATAAATGCTCAGACAAACATTGAGTTGCAAGACCATGTAAAGCCTTCTAAGTAAGCATCAGAATTTGTAAATCAACCCTAAACCTAACAGGGAGCCAATGCAAAGACTCCAAAATAGGAGTGATCTTATTAGGATGATTTAGGATTCTTGCAGCCATATTTTACACAAATATGCAATTTGTTTAGCGTAGCTATTGAAACCCCAGCCAACCAAGCATTGCAATAGTCAATATGAGAAAATACAAAAGTGTTAATCAACTTCTCAGCAACAGTGAAGGACAGCATTGGATTTAATCTGATGATATTTCTAGGATGAAAGATGTTTTAACAGTATTCTGAACATGAGGCACACATGTTAGATTAGAATCAAAAATCAACCCCCGATTTTTTTTGTTTTGTCCGAAACTCCGATGATCGAACCATCAACAGTTAAAGTAGCTGACCAAGCTTTACGTAATTGGTGGGGTGAACAAATGAGCATAAAGTCAAACGTTTCACTGTTAAGATAGAGAAAATTTTCTTAGAAATACATTGAGAAAGAAAATCCACAGGCACAGTATCCTCAGGTTCTGAATGTATATACATTTTAGTGTCATTTGCATAAAAATGAAATTTAAGACCAAGAGATCTCCAAAGTTGACCAAGTGTAAAAATGCAGATGTTAAAAAGCAAGGGGCCCAAAATGGAACCCTGAGGAACTACAGAGTGCACGACTTACGATCTGTAAGTTTGAAAAAAGATGCAAGATGCGAAAGATATTACAATTCATCAGTTTATTAATGGAATTAATATATTAATATATTCTATTCTCACTGCCACTTCATAGATTCCTAGACTTTATTTTGGTTGATGCTCCATCTGAAAACATAGTAAACTGAGTTATAGAGTTAGTATTTTAAGGGATCACAGGCTCTTCTGAGTTTTAAGGTAGGCAAATTAATTATGCTGCCATCTTTTTGTGCTACTGATAATGCTTTGCACTCAAGCTTATGCTTATATCAAGCTGTTAGTTTAGCAACATGCTAACTAATAATGAGTCACATTCTCCTGTGAGGAGCACTATTTTGTGAGTTGTTGCCTATTTAGTGTGCTCTTAATCAGTCACATACTGTATGGAGTTGCGTGACAGCTAGGATTCTGCCTATGCAGGCAGCTTGGTAGATTATTAAACAGAGCTACTACCTGTATGTCACAAGAGAATTTCTGGTTTTTGCCAAAGGCTTCTTATAATTGGGAGGAACAGGGTAAATTACTGAGGTAAAGACTGAGCTTCAGCTTTCACGCAGCAGGACAATCAGAAACGGCTCTCATTGGTGCTTGATAACTTAAGCTAATAGTGTCTAATTGCTCTCGCTGATTTGTAAGCAGCAAGAACATTGATTAAAGGCGACGATGTTGTGAAGAGGCAGCAGACGGGTTGCCGAAAGCTGGAGGGTCTGATTGTCATTGCAGCTGCTGCAACTAGCAATAGATTAGCAAAGGATTGCCAATCTCCACCAAAGGTCACACTCTGACTGTATGAACAACTAGCATATCTATTATCCCATTAGCATAGCAGTGCACTAAGATGATCCCACAGGAGTAAAAGTGATGCAAAATGTTTTTGTGAGGTAGTCAAAAAAAACATAGAGCTGTTTGCATTTTTAGCATAAATGCTAATGCATTCTGTACTTGCTAACCAGGGCCAAAGTTGTACTTCAGAACAGTCAGCAGAAGTTAAACCATTTCATCTCATTATGTACATGTATGTGTGTTTTTTTGTGTGACTGATTCTGAAACCACGTGATATACATCCAAATTCACTCTCACGGAAGGCTAAGCTAACCCACTAGGCAGTGGCTAGGCAGTCTGAAGTGATTCGTTTTGACAGGGTTAGAATGCCAGCCAGTGAAGGGTGTCTTCTAATCCATTCAAGCCAAAGAGACGACTGTAGGATGGCGTCCAACTTCCGCCATGCGACCTAGCTAGGCCGTGGCCTTTTCTGACACTGCCCAAAGACATTTCTCATGCAATACCAGGCTTCATGCTTGCCTTTCTACAGCTCTCTCATCCTTCTAATTAAAACCCTATGCAACTTCAGTGTTATATTCGCCCCAATTGAATGCCTTGTAATCTTATCACCCTGTGTTTACATGTAATTGGCCCCAAGAGTCAATTGCACTAATGAATTGGCAGTTAAGATAAGTATATTAAGAGGTGGTAGTGGAAGCCATCATAATTAGATGTGTCCTTTGTTGCATGATTATGTTTTTTCTTTTTCATGACATGACAAAATAAATATAGAAAATATAAACATACTTACATGTTGCTATTCAGTGGAGCTGGCTGGTTCAAATAAACTGGATACTGAGCAGTGTTCCCTCTAAGCTGCGTGTGTGAGCGGCAGGGCCACACACTTCTTATGTCGTGACTGTGCAGAAGAAACAATATGCAAAAATGCATTTGGAAATCCATTTGACTGAATCCTACTAAATGCTAAATCATTTTAATGCTCGGGCAAACTGCGATAGTTATAGAATATAGAACCAGTTTACAGGTTTCATGGAAAGAGAATGAAGTGCGCCGAATCAGTCGCTGTTTTTTTGTAGCCTCTTCCTTTGGAAGTGAAAATAAAACAAATTTACAGTGTAGGGCACAGCATCTTCTTTACATGATGTTAACCACATGAACAAGCCACAGTGTTTGAGAATATAATGTAGAATATATGCGAGCATTATGCAAATGTGTTACACAGTGACGTGTATCCATCACAAAAGTGGGATTTGAATTAATGACTACTAGTTTAGGCTGTTTAGAGTCGATTCTTTCTTTTGGGAGACAATAACTGTATTTATCGTGCACTTTCAGCTTAACAACTTTGCAGATCATTTGCATTCACAGGAACATTACACACTGCATAAAAAGGGAATATTTGAAATGGCATAATAGTGGCCCCTTAATACATTACATTATACATAATACATTACATGATGATTAATAATAGTACCAATCGATCATCGTTTAAAAGCCAGTCTACCTAAATATTTTTGCTGACCATTTTTATCTATCGCGTCATGTCAGAAAGCACAAATCATCACAAACTGGGTTCTTAAAAATGACAATGAGTTCACTTTACTCAAATGGCCTCCACAGTTACCAGATCTCAATCTAATAGCGCACCTTTGGGATGTGATGATGGAACGGGAGACTGGCATCATGGATGTGCAGTCGACAAATCTGCAGCAACTGCGTGATGCTAGCATGTCAATCTGGACCAAAAGTTCTGAGCAATGTTTCCGGCATCTTGTTTAATCTAAGTTGTTAAACATTAAGGCAGTTCTGAATTCAACCCAGTATTAGCAGGTGTACCAAATAAAGTGGCTGTTGAGTGTTGTTTGCTAGTTTCAGCCTGACGCAGGTATCATTTTCACGTTGATTTAAATGTGTGCCCATGTGTGCCCATGGGCATGCTGGACTGAAAACAAGGTGTGTTCAGACGCATTGTTATTTTCAGGCAACTGAAATAGACTGCACCTTTGACAAATTGAAACCCGGTCTAAAGTCAATGGCACAATATTTTATTTATTTATTTTTTGTGTAAATTAACGATCACATTAGTAATATGTGCCTATAGACGGGTGAACAACACCCGTACACTCTGCTTATTACACACACAGGGATGCGCAGCAGCGCACAAACATGGCAAATATTAAAAATTTAAGAATTACCATTTATAATATTAATATTGCGCACACAAGCTGAACCTTTCATCTCTGGAGAAGCGCTCAGTCCTTACTCTTGCAAATTCTGCAATGTAAATAGCGAATCGGAGATTATGATTGGTTCTTTGCATGTTACGCCCAAAACACACCCATGACTCGTGCCGACCGTTTTTGCCCGTCGTTAAACTAACAAAAGTGGATTCGGACAAGTACTGAGTACACTTACGGCTGTGCACTTTAGACCATGCACTTAGATCGTTAAGATATGGTATGGCCCTATGTGTCCACTTTAGGCAGGGAACTACACTGCGACCGAAATGGTAGCATATGCGACCTTTTGAAGTGCCATTGCGACCATAATTTTTATGGGGTCACAAATGTATCACTGATTATTTTTGTACATACTTATGTTTTTGCTATGATTAAATATGATTATTTATTAAAACAGAAATGTGTATTTTAAGAATACGTTTTATAACGTGCTCCGAGCATTAAATACATCAAGTTCTCAAGAACTCAAATGAGTTTAAAGCATTCAAACACAAAATGCGGGAAAGCTGAACTGAGTAGCTGGTTACTTGCGCGCTGTGTTTGGTGCACACGAGAGAGTGACGCGTCTCACGAACAGCAACACTGAACCGAGCTCTCCTTCAGGACGTTCGCGTCCTCCTGCACCTAAACGAACAAATACAAATCGCAGTTTAAACAAACAGAAAAAAAGCGAAAAGCTAAAGAGCTCAATTCAGCACCGCGGTGTTCTGGTGTTCAGGGCGCAAGCAGAGACGTATAAAGGTAAATCAGTAGCAAAACTCGAGAGGTTGAAGATCTGTTTGTGAGAACTTGTCATATTAATATTTGAATTTGTAAGTTAAAATTTACACTCACAGCTCTGATGTGAAAAGTTGAATCTTTCAATTTGCACACACAGACAATGATCAAAACACTCGTGTTTTGAATTGGAAGTTGTAGATTAATAGTCACAAATGTGTAGAATGACATTCACACAAAGAAAATGACATACACACATTTTTACGACATATTTACTTTTGCACCTTACTTCAGTTTCGCTGCACAACGTCAAGTCGGCACTTACAACCTCTCAGATCTGGAAGTACAAGTTCAAATCCTAGCGCTCTGACTTTTGCTACTCTTTTTGCGCTATTCTGTTGCAAAACTCACTTGTGCACTTGTATATGCAGATGTGAGAGAGCAGAGCTGTGGGCGGGGCTTTGGGGCGAATGAAGACATTTTATTGGTCGATGCCCGACCAATGAACAACGCCAATTGTTTTCACTGAATATCCTTAGCTTTGACAGGATTTTAAGACACTGCATTCATTTTGCCATTCAGGTATTATCTAGTAGACAAATAATGCAACATATTTTATATGTATATCCCACTGCATATCACTCTACCAGAGTTGCAATATAATGCTGTTTTTATTATTTTTATGTTTTGTAAAAATAATTTTAACTTCTTCATTGGGTTAAATTCCCAATTTGCTTGTCAGTAATGAACCTTTTTAAATGCAACATTATTATTATTATTATTATAAAAATCGAGTGTTTAATAATGTCTAAATGTACATTAAACAGGAAAACCTAAAAAATAAGCACTTATGACCAGAAATACTGTTTTGAGCAACTAGTAGAGCTAAATACATGTATTTATTAAACATCAACAAGGCCATCTAGTGTTTAAGCAATGGAATTGCATATGAATATTATCTTTCTGTCCACCAAATGCCTCTAATTTAAAGCGTGCCTCTTTGCACTGGAATTTAAACCTAAATACTACAGTTATTGTAATATAAATAATAACCATATTAGAAAATGTTATATTTCAAATGGTCATTCATGAATCAAAATTATTGCGCATATTATTTAGTACCATGATCTCTTCAAATGAACTAAACAGGACTGAGTTAACATGTAGTACAGTTATTTTATTGGTTAAAAGTTACACGTAATTGTTTAGTCACATTTAACTGCCAAGGAGGAGTATGAGAACATAATGCTGTTCCATTTTCCAGTATAAAATGCTATTGTAACGCATAGTCATGAGTCAACGTAGTTAGCCATGCATAATCAATGCACTTTGTGTGTTACAAATTACTAGAAATCACTGCAAATATAATGAAACTGCTGTCTGTCCCAATTAATACATTTCAAGCATATTGACAAAACGTTTAGTTTAGTACTATTGATAGCTCCATGAACCACGTGACCGCGTGGCGGTGAGATCAAAGCATGTTCTGGTACAGCGAGTTTACTCTGCAATATGCAGTGGGATATACATATAAAATATGTTGCATTATTTGTCTACTAGATAATACCTGAATGGCAAAATGAATGCAGTGTCTTAAAATCCTGTCAAAGCTAAGGATATTCAGTGAAAACAATTGGCGTTGTTCATTGGTCGGGCATCGAACAATAAAATGTCTTCATTCGCCCCAAAGCCCCGCCCACAGCTCTGCTCTCTCACATCTGCATATACAAGTGCACAAGTGAGTTTTGCAACAGAATAGCGCAAAAAGAGTAGCAAAAGTCAGAGCGCTAGGATTTGAACTTGTACTTCCAGATCTGAGAGGTTGTAAGTGCCGACTTGACGTTGTGCAGCGAAACTGAAGTAAAGTGCAAAAGTAAATATGTCGTAAACGTGTGTATGTCATTTTCTTTGTGTGAATGTCATTCTACACATTTGTGACTATTAATCTACAACTTCCAATTCAAAACACGGGTGTTTTGATCATTGTCTGTGTGTGCAAATTGAAAGATTCAGCTTTTCACATCAGAGCTGTGAGTTTAAATTTTAACTTACAAATACAAATATTAATATGACAAGTTCTCACAAACAGATCTTCAACCTCTCGAGTTTAGCTACTGATTTACCTCCATAGAGACGCGTCTTAAAGTCTTCTTGCTTTTGTACCGACAACAAATACATACAAAATATGTCAAAATACCCGTCTTGGAAAGTGTGTTCGAAAAAGTCTGTGGTTATGTCTTAAGTGAAAGTAAAGAGCTGAGAAAGAAATCGGATGTGTATCCTTATAATGGATGCATTGTCTCTTAAAGTGACCGTGCCTAATTTACTAGCTCTGCTGTCGGTGTCTTTAATGTATGAAAATGAAAGTAAATCACTCACTGCTCTTGATTGAATTACTTTGTAGTTTTAACAAGAATTTATCCACAGTCTAACCAAAAATCAGATATAATTGATTATATTGTTTTACTAGTGGGTGCAGGACACTAGTTCATTTATGTAAGTGAGTATAGCAAAATACAATGAACTGTGAAATATTATACCCAAAAATTCTTCATACTGTAGACTACCAGTGAAATTGATTAAAAAATATATATATTAAATTAGGGACCTGACCATGTTTTGCTTAAGTGTTTCTTTCTTTAATTGCTAATGCAACCTTTTCACACCACAGACTGAACAAAATTAAGCATTGCTAGTTAATTGTTCAACAAAGTACTGATAGTTGTGTAAATATTGTCATACTGACAGTCGTCTGAAGATTTGGTTGATTGTAATCCATTACATATCTTTCTATCAAAGTTATCTGACATTATCAAGAGGAATTTGTTCTGACTCAGTTTAACTCTGAGTTCTAGTCATATTTTATTACCAATTTCTAAACTATAACAAATAAACTGTCATAATGTGAGAAATGTTGAAGGTGTCTGAATACATTTTGGTTTTGACTGTGTATTTTATTTTACAGTGAAGACTATGCAGTACTATTTTAAATGAACAAAAACAAACTTTAAAAACATAAACATTGTGTAAATAGCACAAATAAATAAATAGAACGAACATACAGTACAAATTAAACAATTTCACTGTACAACCTGCACCAGGGCCCCTCTAACCCCAGCTACTGCCCTGGGTTAAGGTACCAAGAGCAATGCACTGTGTATACTGTAAGAAATAAAACAAACAGGCATGTGGTTTAAAAGATGGCAAGTAAAATAAAAAGCACATCTGTATGCAATATTTGTTTCATTATTGTTCATTATTATCTAGAGTGGCTTACTATAATAATTTGTGCGACCAAATCATGTTTTGCGCCAGTAACTGAAAAAGTTAGTAGCGCAAGTGCCACCAGTGGAAAAGGTTAGTGTAGTTCCCTGACTTTAGGCTTAGTTTTATTAACTTTAGAACATACTTAGAAGATGTCATTGAGTCATTGTGATGAACATTATGACACCGCATTCGTGTGAAATCACAATCTTTATGCCACTTCTGTAATCCTCTTGATTTATTTCCTCAGCTTTGAAGATTCAGTGACTGACGGCAGTCCTGCCAGTGCCGTGTCTCAATTTGGAGGGGCTTACAGAAAGGATGTTAATTTATGGGTTCTGCTGGCTGTGCCAGGGGTGCCGCACATAGCTGACCTACTTTACTATTGCCCTATCCACATGCATGCTGAATGCAGTGCTGCTAGGACCTGGACTGCCCAGTGGAACTCATTAGCTGCTGCATAACTACAAGAGAAACTGATCTTGTGAAATACCAAAGCAGCGGAAGGTAATTTATGTTTGGTTGAAAATATTGTGAGGTGTGTGTTTTGACATTTTAAAGTTGATGCCACAGGCACTAATAATTTTATTTGCTCAAGAGAATATAACTGGAGATGCTTCAGGACTTGAGCTCTCTGGGATGTCGCTCCGTGTTAAATCTGATGAGTCACGCCATAATAGAGTACGACATCCACCATCATTGTAATCTGAGCTACTTCATCCAGTGATTTAGTAAATTTTCAAAAACCTTGGAATATTTCATGTTTTCTTTTATGACAGCCATACATATTTGAACAAAATTTCTATTTGCTGTAGTAATACTATAGTTAAAAAAACTATAAAATGTATAACTTACATTTTAGACTAAATAGTTCCCATTACATTGTCCGTTTTTCAGTTCTCACAATTGCACGTTTTTATCTCATAACTCACAATTCCGAGTCTGAATTGCTACCTATAATCTCCGAATTGTGGAAAAAAGCCTGAATTGTGAGATTAAAAAGTTGCAATTAGCTTTATTTTTGGAATTCCATGGTGGAAACAGGCTTCCATATGATTCACTGACTCAGTTATACTGTGAATACCATCTTGTTTCTTTCCTGAATTAATGTGTTTTTAAACCCAACCTTTTAAAATGAGCGCCAAAATAAATATGCTTGCAATTTGTGATAAAGGCACATTCAGTCGTTGTTTAGTAAAGGCAAATGGCCCTTGAATGTCAAAATGATTAGACTCCATCTCAAAGCTGAACTTTAGTACTGCTGCATTTTGACGACTTTCAATTATAATTTTGTAAATGAGTCCAACGTGGCCCAAAGGGCTGTGAGTCAGACAAAACTGTGAGCACAGCGAGCCTTACGTCATTGGTTTTTCTCTTCAGTCACATTCATGTGACTTTTTTTGGCCAACAGCCATTGTTTTCAATGCCATTATCAACATCCTGTGGAGAAACTGTGCTCTCCATATGTCCATGGAAATTGGCTGTAAATAGCATTTTTTTTCATCTAGAAATTAAACCAAATGGCTTCTTCCTCGAAAGCTGGATATTTTTTCAAGGTCAAGGTGCTTTGGCCTTCATTGCATACTTTTTTTTTTTACAATTTTGAATGAAATTTAGAACCAACACAAGCCACGTGCAGACATCCTCCATGTGGCCTTAAAAATGTGGAATGTGCAAAAAAATTAAGCTATTTGATATCTTTTGATATCATCATATAATGATGATAATAATATATGATGATAATAATATTGTATAAATTATTTAAAAATAACTGTGGGTCGTAATCCATTCTTGGCCTGGCTATGTCAATGTCAAAAGTAGGTATGATTAAAGAAAACGACACCATGAAGAAGATGCCAGCAGTGGTGACTGTTTCGATTTTTTTGTCTTGATTGCCACATTTAGTTAGTACCAAGCCTATCTTTTGACCTAATTATCTAGTTCCTGCACTATAGCTGGAGCCAAGGATTAGGTCATCTAACCCGTCTGTCTAAGCGAAACCTGCATTAAGCGCCGTGCCAAGCAGCTGTCAAGTAGAGCACCCGTCAGTTTATTCACACGACAATAAAAGAGCGAATGTTCAATACTGTACATCACTATTCTTGTTGGAGTTGGTCCATCAGGGAGGTGTGGTCAGTCTCTTTGTGCTAGTAGGTCATGATCATGGACCATGATAAACTGAATAATTCATCCCATCAGGAAACTGAGCAATGACAACTGTTGCTAGAATACAGGGTCTTTCTGTTCTCACCTGTATCAAATATGCACATTATGTACAACAAGTCATGTTCCCAGGATGCGCTGAGCCATTGTCTTTCTTCGCTGAAACACAATTGACACTCTATCCCCTCAAGAGTTGTGTGTGATTGTTCTGCGCCCCTCCTACAATAGCATGCCATCTCTCATTAGTTGTAACTGATTAGCATGCTTGTTATGAACCAGATCAGATGAAGCTTCTTGAATGGTTTTTAACCTTTTATGTATTAAAGGTGATATGATTTTCACGTTCATATACTTCCTATACCAGTTAATGTGGAGAGAGAACTACAAGTAGGGCTGCACGATTTGGGGAAAAATCTTAAGTTTTTCTTAATCTTAAGTCTTAAGTTTTTTTTGCTGTGCTACTTTGTAAGGCTGCACAATTTTACCCCAAACTTTATGATTTTTATATCAATATGACAATAAAATATCTTATTATTATCTTACATTCTAAAAAATGCTGGGTTGTTTTAACCCAACTTTGGGTCAAATATGTCCTAACCCAGCTGTTGGGTTAATTTTTTATGTTTACAAAGCTGTATGACTTTATTTTTTCTGTGGAACATAAAAGAAGATCATCTGAAGAATGTTTTTGAAAATTGAACTAAAGTCAATGGGGTCCGAAACTAAAACATTTGAAAAATTGACAAAAAAAATCTCAAATTTTATGTTTCACAGATGTAGGATAGTTGTTCTGGTTTAGAACAACATGTGCGTCAATTCTGGCCAAATTTTCCCTTTAAGGTTTTTTAAAATGACTTGTGTAGTGTTTAAAAAAAGCCATGATTGTTTGTTCTTCACACAGTCAGCATGTTTAAAGTCAGCATTTCGCTGTCCCTGCTCCTTGTTCGTCATCTCCTTGAACTCCCAAACATTTGCTGAATCCGAGAACATCTGTGATCTCAGATGGCTTCTGTTCTCCAGCCACACGTTGATGCACTTGTCAGCTTTTGTTTGGCCAAGGATTACATTGCTCCTGTGAAGAAGGATGTCCTCTTGAGATGGCACCTCCAGGGAACCCACATTCACCCTGAACCTTTGAAATCTGCCCCTTCCTCATCCTCGGGCCTCTTCATCCTGTCTCCTCGCGGGCCACTGTCGGGTTTCCCCAAGCTGCAGATGATAGATGGGCTTGTGGAGCAGCAGGAGACAGAATGAGGAGTCTACATATGGATATGTGTAGAGATGTGTGGGCAGCATTTGAAATCGACGTGAGCTGGAGAGCAGCAGCACAAAACTAGTGCAGATCCAGCGGTGATATATGGGAAAATTGACACCTCCACACACTTCCCTTCAGCTCATGGCCCCCTCCATGAGTTCTTGCACCTGCCCTAGAATATTTTTTCCCTTCCAGTGTGCGTCATTATTCCTTTTAATGTGCTTTCTCTCTAATTAAGTTACTAGGCTGCCTTAATTGCTCCCGGTCTGTATCATCTGTTTAAGTTTTTTTTTTCAACCCAGATAGACTTTTCTCTCTGATGTTTGTGCGATATCATTCTGTGCTTATGCTGCAATTTTTTTCCATTCTCATCATTAAACCTGTTCTTGTTTGTGTAGGACAATATCCTGGATTAGACACATTAAGCAGCAAGAAAGTTTTTGAAAGTGTTTTTCAAAAATGTTGAATGTTTTTCATTTCCTTTTCACTTCGACTAGCTCTAAATAGATCATAGGTTCCAGGATGCGTTGATTTCAGGCTTCTTATGATTGTATAACATGACTAACACTGCAAGTTATTGATTGTGATTGTGGTTTCATTAGATAACAAAATATCAAACTAGTGTTATTTATATACTATTGGTCTATTATAGTATTTCTATATAATAGTATACTATTAATATATATAAGTTTATAAATAATATATAAGTTTTTCATTTTCTCAATCTGTTTTAGAACATAGATCTTTTTGTATTGATATTTTATGTTTAACCAGCCTCTCAACAGCTGTTACGGGAAAATAAACACTAATTGCTTGATTTGCCCTTCACGTATCAACTAACAGCTGTTATGTAATTCTCAGGTGACATGCTACCTTGCTGAGGTGAGCAACAGAGCAAAGATGTAGCCGTGTCTCTCATTTACACCTGACGGCTTTCAGGTTGAGGTCAGCTCCTTTCAAATTCCAATGCAGGGAAAGCCAAAATTGCAATTACATTTTAGATACATTTTTGCTCACCCTCATGTCATTCCACAGCACACAAAAATATTTTTTTTAAATGTCTCTATCTTTTTCCTTTTTTTCTCTTTCTGCTGTCCATACAATGAAAATCAGTGGGGTCCAATGTTAGTTTTGATTATGTGGATAAAAACAGTTTAAACAGTCAAAAATATATATTTTGTTTTCCGCAGAAAAAACTCATACAGGTTTAGAATGAGTAAATAATGGCAGAATTCTCATTTGTGGATAAAATATCCTATTAGGTTGGTGATATCTTTTTGAATGTTATGTCTAACTATGCAGTGATATAGTTACAGCATTTGTATTCTAACAATTGTGCATCTGCATGGATATATAAATTCAAATGAGAGCACTTTCCTGAAGACAATTAAATTTAATAAGCAATTTAAATATGCTTTGTTGACATCTCACGAGGGGGTGGAAAGAAAAGTGGCAGGGTATCAATCATCATCTTATTATTAGTATTCATGAATTTCTGACATAATGACCCATGACACAAGCTTTGACACCTGAGTCATAGTCAGGTGTAGTTTTCTATTCACCCCACGCTGCTGATTGCTTATAGCGATCCTATACACTCCATTTGTTGTTTGAAGCAGTGGTGTGTGCTGATTGGACAGCTTCTTAGTGTCAACTGATATGGGCTTGAACCAGGGGCTGGTCATTCGTTCGGGTTACCAGAGATGATGGGGGAGGGAGAAGAAGGGTTGTGCTGGGGTACATCTGAAATGTCACTGTTCAATAACAACCTGGTAGCTGGTTCTTGGACTATTAGACTTCTGTTCCATAGGTAAGTCTCATTATGGTTCATTAAGTCTCGTATACTTTAGCACCAGGGTGGGCCTGAATGTCCATGTCAAAATTCACTGACTGTGATGTCTTCCATTGCACATTTGTAAAGACCAAGTTAAACTTAAAATATATTTATCCAACAGTTTCCTTTCAGTCTTTCATTGAAATGCTACCTAACACAAATCAAACATGATCTTAAGTCATTTTGAAGCCATGCCTAGCTTAAAGCTCAACACAGGAGATATATTTCTTAGCTTATAAAGATCTTAAAAGAAAATCTTAAAGAGGAAATTACGTCATCTGAGATTTCAGTCTGTTCATGTGTAAAGTGTAGCCTTTTCTACTTTGTCATTACCATTTCAGTGAAAATAGCTTTTTAATGGCTTAATCTTACAGTTTTAAAGGCCTGTTCTCACAAAGACGAATGTTGGTCATGAACATTTTGTGCAATATAATCATCCAGGTTGTCTATTCAGATCCATGCATGCAGAATGGCAGACTGGGTGAATGAAAATGCAAATTCACTCTCTGCCAGGGATGCTTATAGAAAAGCATAAACACTCCAGTTACCCTGGTAAACACAAAGCAATGTTGTGCAACTTTCAGTTTCCGACAAACATTCATCTTGGTGTGAACAGGTCTTAATGGTATTATGAAGGGGGGTTAAATTCAATAAAATTGCAGTTTTACAGATACTTGACCTCAAGATTGTTTATCAATGCTAGTCTAAAAAAATGTGCTGTCTTCACAAAGATATTTTAACAGCTGTTCTTTTTTGGCCTATGTTTTCTGAAACATTAGTAGTATTCATGCTCATACGAACTAAGTAATCATTTGATTCGGGAGAGTTTATTTGTTTCACAATGTAGAAGTGGTTATAGATGAGAGCTGCAAAGATGTGATTAATCAATACCTGTTTTGTGTGTGTTCTTTTCTCTAGGTGTGAGGTGCAGTGATTCGGCCCCAGTAAGGTAGGGAAGGGGCATGGCGGGTTGTCCAAGCTTGAGCTTACCAGGGCTGTATGTGCTCCTAATTGCTGCATCCCTAACACATGGCCAAACCTGCCCACAGCGATGTGACTGTATCCCTCATCAGAGAACCGTGATGTGCCAGAACAAACACCTGGACTCTATTCCTGGGTTCATCCCGGCTGACACACGGTTGCTGGATCTGAGCGGCAACAGTTTGCGTTGGGTGGAATATAATGACTTGGCGACTCTGTCGAGACTTGAAGAGCTAGACTTGAGCGAGAACCTCATCAGTGTGTTGGAGCCTAACGCTTTCTCCAGCTTGCTTAACCTGAGAGTGTTGCGTCTGAGAGCCAACCAGCTTAAACTCGTGCCCATGGGTGCCTTTTCACGTCTCAGCTACCTCACCACTCTGGACCTAAGTGGGAATAAGCTGGTCATCCTGTTAGACTTCACCTTCCAAGACTTGAAGAACCTCCGCAATTTGGAGATTGGTGATAATGACCTAGTGTACATTTCAAACAAGGCTTTCATAGGATTGGTGGGACTCCGGGAGCTAACCATCGAGAGGTGCAATCTGACCTCTATAACTGGACAGTCTCTCTCCTACCTTCGCAGTTTGGTGACTCTTCGATTACGCTACCTCAGTATCGCTTCATTGGAAGAGCAGAACTTCCGCAAACTTGGTGGACTGCGGGGTCTTGAGATTGACCACTGGCAGTTCCTTGAGTACATCTCTCCTCATAGCTTCCAAGGTCTCAACCTTTCTTGGCTCTCGATTACCAACACCAACATTTCCACCGTGCCTACGGGTGCTCTTCGCAACCTAATTCACTTGGCTAGCCTCAATCTGTCTTACAACCCCATTTCAGTTCTTGAGTCCTGGGCCTTGCGGGATCTTGTCCGATTGAAGGAACTACACCTAGTTGGTACAAACCTGATATTAGTACAACCTTACGGTCTTGGAGGCCTGCAACAGATACGATTGCTCAACTTGTCAAACAATGGATTAGTGACCCTGGAGGAGGGATCCTTCCACTCGGTCAACACGCTGGAGACGTTGCGTGTAGATAGCAACCCTTTGTCTTGTGATTGCCGCCTACTGTGGATCCTGCAGCGCCGGAAGACCCTCAACTTTGACGGAAAGTCACCTGTTTGTGCCACACCTGTGGAATTGCAAGGAAAAACACTAAGTACCTTCTCGGACTCTGCACTCTTTGACCATTTCACCTGTCAGCGGCCTAAAATTCGCAACCGAAAACTGCAGCAGCTGACGGCACGTGAAGGCCAGGTAGTGTCATTTGTATGTCGAGCAGAAGGAGACCCAACTCCGGCCATCTTTTGGATTTCACCTCAGCGCCGACGTATCACCACCAAGAGTACTGGGCGAGTGATTGTCCTGCCTGAAGGTACGCTGGAGATCCGTTACGCCCAGGTTACAGACAGCGGGACCTACATCTGCATAGCAAGCAATGCTGGTGGCAATGATACCTACTTTGCCACCCTGACAGTCAGTGGATTGCCATTGGATGGTGCTTTGGCAGCCAATCGCACCTATTACGTGGGTGATCTTAATGACACGAACTTAAACGACACACGTGTCTTCCTCAAGTTCACATTGGACCTCAAGACCATCCTGGTATCCACAGCAATGGGTTGTATTATGTTTCTGGGTGTTGTGCTTTTCTGTTTCATTCTCTTGTTTGTGTGGAGCCGAGGACGAGGTCAGCACAAAAACAATTTCTCAGTTGAGTATTCGTTCAGAAAGGTAGATGGTCCCACCGCCAGCGGGGGTCAAGGAGGGGCACGAAAGTTCAACATGAAGATGATATAAAATGGACACACTAACAGTTTAAAGGAGTTAAACGCACATTATTATTTCAAACTGAAATACATTTCTAATACCAGTCCTGCAGTTCGGATTTTAAGGCACAGAGGGTTTTAATGGGAACAATGAATAATGTATTTGCTGAGGGGTACTTTCCATCAGCAGCTAGGCTATTTATAATCTAACCTTTTGGTGTCTTGGGATATTTTACACATTTATTAAGACGTTTATGATGAATTACATACTTCTGTGTGACTGGCATTAGGTAACCATTTTAAGCCTTCTCATGTGAGAAGGACAAGCTTGTAGTGATGTATAATGACCATTAACAATACTATCATGCAATTTTCGAAAGAATATGGCCTCCTAAAATGAAAGTTAAATTATGCTCTTAATATTTTGGAGGTAATTGTGAGAAAAGTCGAGAATTATTTAAAGGGGTGCTTTCTGCTTGCCAAGAAATTGCCACTGCCCTCAAAAGTTAAAAATTTAATATTATAGAATTTTGCTAGGCAATTTAATTTATATTCTCAATAGCTTGTAGGCAATAAAGTGGGCATACATTTCACACTGCCAATTTAACAAGGAGTTGTTGTTGGATTATCCCCATATTTTCAACCTGTTAACCACTTTGTTGGAAACATGAGATGCTAGAAGACTGTTTAATGATATCTTACATAAAGAGATAGTTAATTCAGTTTGCTATGGATAATAAGGCCAGATAACAAGTGCTTCTATATAACACTGCCACCTACTTCTGAGTCATGCCCATATGAAGTTAAACGCGCACACACAGACAGAGGTACTTTAGTAACAACATAAAAGCACATTGTCTTTATAAAGGCATTACATCTGCTAAATACCAATAGCCTCAGTATCTGGGTTTAAGACATTTTGTATTTTAATGTATATATGTCCATTTTATGTGTTCATTATAGTGCCCCGTTTTCATGTTAAATAAATTAAAGTGAAATACTTTTATTCAATATAAAATGTTCTTAAATTAAGCAAATTTTATGTGTGAAAACTCTTAAAGCGTAAAAAAAAAAAAATCTTTCTGAGCGTTTTATTACTGGTGACCTTTAGTTGTACACGTCTTCATTCCTCTTCTATATAAGTGTAAGTGTGTTTTAAAGGGAATGTCAGTCTCATAACTTATTTTATGTTAATTTGCATGAGTTTACAAAATACAGAGAGAGATAGCTTGTTGTGCACAGGCCACTGATCCTCTGAAGCTTGTATTTTCTGTTTATAAATCGCATTAATGATGAGTTAGACCTTGCTCAAGTGCTGCCGCTTAAAATGAAACAGGAAGGCACTGTACAAAGCTGTTCTGCTGCCCCCTAATGTTAAAATACGACAGTTTAAAGAACACAGGGTATCTGTCTCAACCTTATTGCCTTCTACCAATCCATCTTTATTTAACACAAAGCTTAGAACCACTAGATTATGGGCCGTTTTGTTCGAACAGATAAAATGCACTCTGTACTGTCTTATTTTAAGCAGTGTTGTATGTACACTGCAAACTGCCAGAATTTGTCAGTAACTACTGTGAAACTAAAGGAAAGTTTTGTTTGTTTGTTTGTTTGTTTTTTTCATATATTTTTGTAAAAATTAATTTTACGGTTTTATTTAATATAAATAAAAAAAAATGGGGATCCTCAACATTTTTATGTTCCAGATAGTTTATTTCATAAATGTGTTAAGAATATTGTTCTTATATTGTACCAATGACACAAATTCTGTTTAAAAAAGCATGTATCTAAGTCTCTGTGTTGGAATTTTTTTTTTTTTTTTATTCTTCATGTCATCATGAAGTAATATTAAATATGAATGTTTTTGACTAATTTCTGTAATGTAATGCATATATAACCTTTAATGGTTCTCAACTTTTTTTTTATTTTTGCAAATGCCAAGATGATGTTCATAATAAACATTTCACAGCATTTTGATTATTTATTTATTATTTTTTGTTTGAAAAACTGGCATAGAAACTAAAGTTTATCTTTTATTTTTAAAACCAGAAAAAATACATTAAATGAAATGACGTGACAGCCGAGCAATTGTTGGCCATAAGCATCTGGTACAGTCATGTTTGCACAAGAAAATGCCAATTATTTTCTCGTCATGACACTTTTTTACTCATACCATCTGCTATAATACAAAACAAAGTAGTGTTTCCTGCAGGAGGTAAAAACCACAGACATGAAGGCAAATGATGATGTACTTAAAAAAAGAAATTTGTAAAATATTTAAAGAGACAACCTTTTGACCTTGTCTCTAAATTACCCATATCACACACAGGGAAGTATGGCATTCTCACACGTCAACCCTCTTATTTAAAGGTACTGGTCATATAATTAGAATATCATCAAAAAGTTTATTTATTTCACTAATTCCATTCAAAAAGGGAAACTTGTATATTATATTCATTCATTATATACAGACTTATATATTTCAAATGTTTATTTTAATTTTGATGTTTATAACTGACAACTAAGGAAAATCCCAAATTCAGTATCTCAGAATATTTGAATACTGTGAAAAGGTTCAATATTGAAGACACCTGGTGCCACACTCTAATCAGCTAATTAACTCAAAACACCTGCAAAGGCCTTTAAATGGTCTCTCAGTCTAGTTCTGTAGACTACACAATCATGGGGAAGACTGCTGACTTGACAGTTGTCCAAAAGATGACCATTGACATCTTGCACAAGGAGGGCAAGACAGAAAAGGTAATTGCAAAAGAGGTTGGTTGTTCACAGAGCTCTGTGTCCAAGCACATTAATAGAGAGGCGAAGGGAATGAAAAGATGTGATAGAAAAAAGTGTACAAGCAATAGGGATAACCGCACCCTGGAGAGGATTGTGAAACAAAACCCATTCAAAAATGTGGGGGAGATTCACAAAGAGTGGACTGCAGCTGGAGTCAGTGCTTCAAGAACCACTAAGCACAGACGTATGCAAGACATGGGTTTCAGCTGTCGCATTCCTTGTGTCAAGCCACTCTTAAACAACAGACAGCGTCAGAAGCGTCTTGCCTCAAAAAGGACTGGACTGCTGCTGAGTGGTCCAAAGTTATGTTCTCTGATGAGAGTAAATTTTGCATTTCCTTTGGAAATCTGGGTCCCAGAGTCTGGAGGAAGAGAGGAGAGGCACTCAATCCACGTTGCTTGAGGTCCAGTGTAAAGTTTCCACAGTCAGTGATGGTTTGCGGTGCCATGTCATCTGCTGGTGTCGGTCCACTGTGTTTTCTGAGCTCAGAGGTCAGAGGTCAACGCAGCCATATACCAGGAAGTTTTAGAGCACTTCATGCTTCCTGCTGCTGACCAACTTTATGGAAATGCAGATTTCATTTTCCAACAGGACTTGGCACCTGCACACAGTGCCAAAGCTTCCAGTACCTTGTTTAAGGATCATGGTATCCCTGTTCTTAATTGGCCAGCAAACTCGCCTGACCTTAACCCCATAGAAAATCTATGGGGTATTGGGAAGAGGAAGATGTGATATGCCAGACCCAACAATGTAGACTCAACAAGAGCTGAAGGCCGCTATCAGAGCAACCTGGGATCTCATAACACCTGAGCAGTGCCACAGACTGATCGACTCCATGCCACGCCGCATTGCTGCAGTAATTCAGGCAAAAGGAGCCCCAAGTATTGAGTGCCGTACATGCTCATACTTTTCATTTTTATACATTTCAGTTGGCCAAGATTTCTAAAAAGTATTTTCTTTGTATTGGTCTTAAGTTATATTAAAATTTTCTGAGATACTGAATTTGGTATTTTCCTTAGTTCTCAGTTATAATCATCAAAATTAAAAGAAATAAACATTTGAAATATATCAGTCTGTGTTAATGAATAAATATAATATACAAGTTTCACTTTTTGAATGGAATTAGTGAAATCAACTTTTTGATGATATTCTAATTATATGACCAGCACCTGTACATATAAACAAAAAGAAAATAAGTGTAATCGTATTACAAAATGACAGTGGTTTTGATGTCTAGATGATGTTGTAGATCAAGTCGCCTGTGACCAGATACTTTGTACTAAACGGTCTATGAATAAACTAAAAAAGAGAAGTGTTGTGTTTCACATTCTCACCAAAGATGCAAGATCTCTATCAATGCAATATTAATATGCTTTTACCGATTATAGAGTTCAGAACTCTGTGCAAATCCAGATAATGAACAGTGCAGGCATTGTTCTGTGTTTTCAAAGTCTTTTGCATTGTGTTTCCATTTTTAATATGCACTGCAATTTTGTATTTTGCGATTGATGGATTTGTTTTTGGAAGTACTGAATCATTATTACGCCTACAAAATGTCTAGTAGTGTTGCAGTCTGGAATATTCATCTTCATGGTATAATTTTACACTTTTGCTTACCTATGATGTCATTGCACAAAGCCATCTCATATGTCAGGCTGTGACTCAAACTGAAAGAAAAATGTGTGATTGATGAAACAAGACTGTCATTAAGGAAGGATGTTTAAGAATGTGGTGTATAATATTTTTACGCAATCATTTCTTCTGTTGAAAGTTGGCATAGCTAGGCTATGTCAGTGGATAAAATATAACAATGCCACTGTTTATATATTTGGTGAATGACAGAAAAGAGGAGACAATTAGTTTGATTAATGAATCAAGAAGAATTAATAATTACAGAAGGATGTTGAAAAATGTGGTGTACAGTATATTTCTTAAAGCAACCTTAAGGCTACTTCTGTTAGTGTTGATATAGCTAGGCTAAGTTTCTTTAAACCAGTCTGTGGATACAATATGTTGTTATAGAAACCTTTGCAATATGTAGCCTAAGTTAAATATTATTAATAATAAGATATTACATATAATTTGGTAGTAAAACAAAGTACTACATGTTTTATTGGTTCAAAGGTGAGTCGGCCTAGCCTATATTTATTTTATACATCATTTGCAACTTCTTTTTATCACTTAATTAGAAGAACCAGACATTAAAGTGTGTCCCATCAGATAATGAAAAGTTGTACACACACTTGCTGTCTTCATGCTCACTTGAACACGGGCCAAATACAGGAAATACATCATATAAGTAGCCAAGTGTAAAGACCGCAAGTGTAGGTATTTGGACAAGGCATTAGTGTGCAGCACTAGTCCTCAAAAGAAAAGCCATCATGTTTTGACCCCCCCCCCCAGGTGGCTGGTCCCAGTATAAACCATGTTTGTGAGACAAAGTAAATAATTAAATTTCACTGTAAATATTTTTTTTCAAACATGGTTTATGCCATTTAATGTACATTTTTTCACGCTGATGTAAGTAAGTAAAACGTCATGAGCGAACTGAGGCGCCAACAGACTTTTTCGGGATCTTCAGGAAGAGATTGGAGTTGTATTTACCTTATTTTTAACACAAGCCTCTTATACGAAAAATCAACAGACAAAAATTGGACCAGTCAGGCTAATTTAAAAAAGAGCCAGGGGTGTGTGTTTGCGTTCGGTTCTGCATGAGTGTTGGTGGGACGCAGCTCCACTTCGCTCTCTACTGCGCAGACTCTGGTCCCAAATCAGCACAATATTACCGCGCCTTAATGGGACAATGACTTCAATTTTCTTCAATGGAAGTGAACAGTGTTGCCAATTTGAGGATTTTGTCACCAAATATAGCTACTTTAAAAAAAATTGCATCAAAGAGCTATTTTGGCTATATTTGAATAAAACTAGCAATTTTTTGGAGATGTTTTATTTTTTACACACCCTGCTGTAAGCCTCTGACCACTCACGTTTGCTCTCAATCATGCCAATGAGTCTGCACAGTGAACACACCAGTACGCCATGCCTAGTCTCAGCCTCAGACGTCACGACCACAGACTGTTGGCTAAACGTCTGATGCATATGGGACACAAAATAGGAAACACTTCAGGAGTGTCGAAGTCGCCATCGGATTGGTTGAATTCTACAGGATTTCCACGAGACGTGTGTGTCTCGTTCTTAAACGTTCCACCTGGAATCAAAGATGACGTGGTGCCAAACCCCGTCACGAAAGAAGAAAGCTGCCTTGTTTACAACTGTGGTGATGCGTGCTTATCAGGATCAACTAAACGCTGGATTTTCAAAAGTATGTTAAATATTTAAAGTTTGCAACATAGAATCTTTAAAATATGTCCAAGAGTTTTACACACTGTTCTGTTATTGTGGCGACATTTCTACGCCTCGAAACGTGAAGAGGAATGAAACAAACTGTGATTGGTTGTTTGACATGTCGGTTAAACGGTCTCATGGGCAATGAATGCCTGCCGCACACCCCAATTTCATTGATAACATTTCAATGCATGAACATCTTATTTTAACACCACAAATCTGTCGGGTCTCGGGGCTAATCACCTGCCTTTTGGTGTGTGTGTGTGTGTGTTGGGATGGTTTGACAGCTCACCGCGTCTGCCTGTTTGTGTTTTCCCCGCCTCCCTTGTTTCCCCGTTGTTAACCTTAATTGTTAGCCACCTGTTCTCTTTGTCCTTCTAATTTTTTCCCCTTTATTATTCCCTGCGTTTCTCTGTCTATTGTCAGACATTTGTTACTCATACCAATAGCTCCGATCTTCTAGCTGTTCTTTGTACTCACCTTGTCGTGTCTTGTCCTCAGGCTCCAGTGTGTTTAGCTGATTTCTCTGCCCTTGTTCTTACAAGCCCAGAGCTCCTAGTAGCTTCCAGCTGTCATCCCTCCGGTTCGGCGGTTATACGTACTTCTGTGGAACATTACTCATCTGCTTTGACTTATCTGCTCCTCATCCTCTCACTGCGAGTGAAACCTGTGAAACGTGACTCATCTGCTACTCATCCTCTCACTACGAGTGAAACCTGTGAACCGTGACTCATCTTCTCTGTCTCCTCTGCTTTAATAAAGCCTTGAGTTTACCCGCATCTGAATTCAGCCTGCTTTCTCCTGACAGAACAGTCTGACCAGATAATGGATTCAGCGGGATCTGATCCGCTTCGCTCGGCTCTCGTTCAACAGGGAGTTTTGTTAGGGTAGCATGCCACCCAGCTCAACACCACCACGCAGGATGTGGACGTTCTTAGTGCCCGAGTATCCGAACTCCTCACACGGGTGGACGACCTTCAGCGAGAGGCAATGAGCCGGGGGTCCGTTCTTCACACCGGTATGTCCCACGAGCCCGAACCCCATGCCAACAACCCGCCGGTCTACGATGGCGATCCTAACGCCTGTCAAGCGTTTCTCTCCCAATGCTCGCTGGTGTTTTCTCTGCAGCCCCGGCGTTACGCTAATGAGGAGACCAAAGTGGCTTACATCCTTACACTTCTCTCGGGCCGTGCCCGCGAATGGGGAATTGCCGTATGGAGATCGCGGGCTTCCTGTTGTGCCACCTTCGCGGATTTCAGTCAAGAGATGGCCAAATTGTTTGATCGCTCTGCTCAGGGTGACGAGGCGGCGGCCCAGTTATCACGACTGTCACAGGGGAGGAGCTCCGTCACTGATTATGCCATCCAGTTTCAGACTTTAGCTGCGGCATGCGGCTGGAATGAGAGCGCGCTGCGCGCTCGTTTTCTTGAGGGGTTGGATTTCGCCATTTCTGATGAACTCGTGGCCATAGAGCTCCCGCGGTAATTGGATAAACTCATTAATCTCGCGCTCCGTATTGAGGGTCATCTCAGCCGGCGCCGCAAACAATGGCAAACACCCGCCCCGTGGCACCACCTAGAGTCCTCTTCAGCCAGTTCAGCCAGCCGACAGCCCTCGGAGGAGGAGCCCATGCAGTTGGGTCGTCTACGGCTTACACCACGGCAGAAGCAGGAGCGTCTGTTGTCGGGGGCATGTCTATACTGCGGCAAGGGAGTCCACTTCGCCCCTTCAGTGCCCATTAAAGGGCCAGGGTCCACCAGTGAGGCGGAGAGTCCTGGTGGGCACGGTTCTCAGCTCAAGCTCTCCTGCAGCACGCACTCAGCTGCCGTTCCAACTCTCCTTCCAGAGTCGTTCACACACTGGACTCGCCCTTGTGGACTCAGGGGCTGAGGGGAACTTCCTTGATGCTGCCTCTGCTCAACGTTGGAGAATACCGCTTATTCCTTTGGTTAGTCCCGTATCAGCATGGTCATTAGCTGGCCGTCCCCTTACCACAATCACCCACGTCACTCCCAAGATAGATCTTCATATTGCTGGCAGCCATCATTGCACAAGCACAATCCCAACATTGATTGGGTCGGTAATTCTGTTTTAGCCTGGAGTCAGTCTTGTCACGTGTCATGTTTGGGTGCTGCTTTTCGTCCTGTCTCTGTGTCTTGAGTACCATGATCTTCGGGCGGTCTTCAGTAAGGCCCGGGCCACCTTGCTACCTCCGCATCGCCCCTACGACTGTGCCATTGATCTCCTCCCGGGCTCTTCTCCGCCTAAGGGTCGTTTATATTCCCTTTCAGGTCCTGAGAGAGAGGCCATGGACAAGTACATACGTGAGTCACTTCAGGCTGGGCTCATCCGCCATTCCTCCTCTCCCGCTGGTGCAGGTTTTTTCTTTGTTCAGAAGAAGGACGGCTCCCTGCGCCCCTGTATTGATTACAGAGGTTTGAATGACATTACTATCAAGAACAGGTACCCCCTACCTTTAATGTCTTCTGCTTTTGAATTATTGCAGGGAGCTCGGGTCTTCACCAAGTTAGACCTGCGCAACGCCTACAACTTGGTGCGCATTCGGGAGGGGGATGAGTGGAAGACGGCATTTAACACCCCTTCGGGACACTACGAGTACTTGGTTCTTCCGTTTGGTCTTACCAATGCTCCAGCCGTTTTCCAGGGACTCGTCAACAGCGTGTTGGGTGACATGATTAATCAATTTGTCTTTGTGTATTTGGATGATATTTTGATTTTCTCCTCTTCTCTCCAATTACACACCCAGCATGTCAGACAGGTTCTCCAGCGGTTACTAGAGAACCAGTTGTTTGTCAAGGCGGAGAAGTGTGAATTCCACGCTGAGTCAGTTACGTTCCTTGGCCACAATATTTCTACGGAGGGGATCAAGCCTGATCCCGCTAAGATTGAAGCTGTCGCCCAGTGGCCGGTCCCTGACTCCCGGAAGGCTCTGCAGCGTTTCCTGGGTTTTGCCAACTTCTACCGGCGATACATCCGGAATTTTGGTCAGATCGCTGCACCGCTGACAGCCCTAACCTCCACTAAGGTGTCCTTCAGATGGAACCGGGAGGCGCAGGTAGCCTTTGACATTTTAAAATCCCGTTTTGTCTCTGCACCTGTTCTGATGGTTCCAGATGGTTCCAGATCATTCATTGTCGATGCTTAGGTTGATGCTTCGGACATTGGGGTTGGCGCAGTTCTATCTCAGCGTTCCCTCCATGATGGGAAGGTTCATCCTTGTGCATTCTTCTCTCGTCGTCTCAGCCCTGCAGAACGTAACTATGACATCGGCAATAGAGAACTGCTGGCGGTACGATTGGCCTTGGGTGAGTGGCGTCATTGGTTGGAGGGGTCAGCGCAGCCCTTCTTGGTCTGGACGGATCACAAGAACCTGGAATACATCCGTTCGGCCAAGAGGCTGAGCTCGCGTCAGGCCCGCTGGGCGCTCTTCTTTGCCAGATTCAACTTCACCCTCTCGTACCGGCCGGGATCTAAGAACACCAAGCCCAATGCCCTCTCTCGCCTGTTCGGTGCTCCGGGGGGGGGAGTTTGCGGCCGAGGCCATCCTTCCTGAGGGGGTGGTGGTCGGGGCTCTTTCGTGGGGTATCGAGCAGCGGGTTGAGGAGGCCGGTCGAGGGGTGCAGGTGCCGAATTCAGCCTGCTTTCTCCTGACACAAATCATGCTCAGTCCTGCCAACCAGATACTGAGAGGCACAGTGCATCATTGTGTCATGTGTGCTGGGATACAGTATTTTGCACTTACATGGTAGTAATAGAGAGTTTTGACTGAAATATGTATGAATAAAGTTTTTGTTTTTGGAGAATCATAATATCTCTTATATGTTGTATTTGAGCAGGACAAGAATGCACTTTGGTGACACATAAAACAAATTCACAACATTATGTGTCTTTTCCATCATGTTTGATGTGCTTGCAGATCGCAAGCATTTCCTAATTTTTTCCTAATTTTACACTTAATCTTTTGTTATATTTTTTATACTATCATCATTTGTAAAGTGTATACATATGCATACAGTTTCCGAAGTGAGGAGGGAATATTATTATATTTATTAGTTTTCTGTTTCATGTATGATTCTGTATGTCCATCAGTTTACACCGTAATGACGCTTGCAAACTCGCACTGCGCCGTGAATCGGTCAGTTTCAAAACTAAAAGACTGAAAACAGACGTTTTCTCACTCTGAGAGTAAAAGCAGATGTATATGTGGGAGAAAATACCATATATGGTGTTAAAAATGTTCGGACTATTTCATGCAATTTACTGTTGCTATCAGGAACTTTTTTATTTTTTTACATTTTTTTGCGGAAGGATAGTATTTAACAAACTCGCTTCAAAATAGTACAATTTCACTATATATATATATATATTTTTATTGTGTGGTATCCGTTTTATAAAATCAATAAGGTACTTTGAGGCCTTGCTGTATTGTGAATAAATAGTAGTTGAAGAGATTGCAGTAACACCCTTCAGTCATGATTTATTCATGATACAGCACGGCCTCTCATATCTTATTGCTTACATATACAGCTTAGCGATCAATGTTCAAAAATATTTGACAGCAAAATGATGGGACTGACCAGTCAGAATCCTAATTTATAAAGCTGTATAATGAAATTTGTTAAGATTACCAAGTCTGTTAGCTTGTAGCTTCTGCTAGCACCATAGGAACTACCAGAAGTAGCCTAAGATAGATTTTCAACAATGATAAATACAAGAAAACAACTAGATCTTGCACTAGAGGATGTGGTTTTCAGCTGTATAAGACAAAGACAATATACTTTTAACTTCCTATTTCTTCGCTGTACTTCTCTCCCTGAATCTCTCAGGTGGTTAAAGCAGGAAAAAGATGAAATGAAGAACTTTGAACAGTAAAGTGAGTGTGAAATGTAAACTAATCCAGTTGTGAACAGCAAAAATGCTAAATGCTAAAAGCAACATTGTTTTAAAGAAGCAATTTCATAGTTATACAAGATTTATTTGCGTTAATCTTGTTATGCAAGTCAGTGAATCACTCGCTTGCCTTTAGTGACTAGCGAATTGTTGCTCGATCTTCTCACTTTCTGCAGTGTGTTTGCGGTGTATGTGTTGTAGACATCACAACTGATCATGAACGGTGACTAATAAGTGCTGAGAAACCCCCACTCCACCTTTCCCACTACTTGCCACTGAAACTTTGTTTGCAGCCCCCTTTCACAGTTACAAACCACAGCAGCCCCGTGGAATCCTTCAACCGGTCACCAGAAGCAAGCAGCACAACTCACACACTTTGCCAGTCTCACAGCCGTAAGCGAAGGAGAAAACTCAATCAAGATAATACTGCATATTATAAAAATGGTTTCTGCATCCTGTGTGACTGAACTGTGCAATGTTGTGAATAATAAAGTCAAAAAGCTTAGATTTTCATTTGCAGTTTATTGTAAAAAAAATTCTCTGAAGAACTTAATAAGGCTAAACAAAAGATTGAAATAAAAGTGAATCTTTAAAACAAAAAGTTCTAATATATATATATTTATATATTTTTAAATATATATATATATATTTAATTTAAGTTCTCATGTAGATTAGCTGTTAGCATACGACCCTGGCAACATCACGACCACATGCTCAGTAATAAATTGGAGTGTACCTTGGATGTACATTGCAAAAATGTGTGTACTAAATGCATACATGCAAACACAAACAAATAAAAGTAAAATTACTGGATCACCTTTTATTTTTTTCTTTGTTTGTTTTTTGCCAGCAATCCATTATGATTGCATTAAAAAAAAGGATCGCAGATTTGACGATAAAGGAAAGACTTAAAGTAAATCATTTTCAGCTAATCGTTAATTCTGCTTTTGTCTGTAATTAAGTACATAAGTATTTCAGTAAATACCTGTGTAGCTGAAATGGCATGTAAGCAAAAAGTGAATTACATTCTGTAAACTGTATATCTAAATGAAATTGAGTTAGTCAATAACACAAGTTTAAATACAGTCAGTTTCAGATTTCCTCTGTTAATTTGTATCACAGCTTATGGTTTGTCAGCAGTTATTGTTGCTAACATGTTAACACAGGCACACATTTGTCTTCAAGCATTTAGCAAGAACTTAGGATGTCTATTGCTAAGTCAATTAAACAATTATTGAATGCAAGTGGCGCTTCTTCAGATTCTTATAACCAAGTTCAAATGAGTCCCATGACTATCTCAATGGAAGTCACATAAAAGTACTAACAAGCAGCCTTCACCAGTCCGATCAAAGTATTTGAGAATTATCTTCTTATCCGCTTCTTTCAGACTCTGAGGCATGGTGAATTTCCCTAAAATTTCATTTGGTTTCATTTGCATGCATCTGATTGTTTGTTAGACCTCTCAGAAACATACATTCACATTTTGAAAGAAACTTCAGAGAGATGCCATCAGTATCAGTTTACAATGTGCTTTGAATTATAATTCATAAAATAATGTATTATTTTTCATTTTGTTCCCCATTTTTAATTAAAGCTGCTTTGAAATATCAAAGATAACAATTTGTGTAGCTCAAAACAGTATTTCAGTGTATTTGTAATGGATTTGAATCCTGGGGAACACATGGACTGATAAAATGTCTGTCATCTGTAAAATGTGTAAATGTCAGTCTAACATCAGAGGCCCAATTAAATCAGACATAGGTTAAATTCTGAAGTAAACAAGAAGGTGGCATTTCTTTAGATCAAACGGTGGATCATGAGTCTAGCAACACCGAGGTTCAATTTCCAGGGAATGCATGAATGATAAAATGTATACATTGGATGCAAAGTCACTTTGGATAAAGGCATCTGCCAAATACATACATATAAATACTTACATTACAAATGCAAGAAGTGACTGAAATATAGACAAGTGTCTGTGAATGTTATGGCAGAATTCATTCATTTTTCTATTCCTATTTCTATTCCTAAAATATTGTTCTCCTTCTTTCACCCCTACTTTCCTGTCTATATTAAAGGTACAAAAAATTGTAAACACATGTGCGTCATTACCCCAATTCAAGTTTGCCACTTTCCACCTCAATGATGGAAATATTGACTCTTTAAAATGTATTGTGGAAACTTTATCTGAATGTGTGACCTTTGGATCAAAGAAATGTATATATATTTTTTATCATGATGGTTTGCAACACACTTCCTGGAATGTAGCCAATGTTCGGTTATCAATAATGAGTAGGATGACTCATAACTATGGAGTTATTTTAGTCCAGAGCTTGATTTCAGTCTGAGATGTATGTTGGATTTGGTGATGCAGATTTAGCTCTGTTATCTTTGCGCTGGGAGTTTTGCGTCTTCAGTCTTAGTTTATGGGGCAGGGCAGTGCTGGAATCTGCTGGCACCTGCTGCTCACCCTCTTCGTCCGAAAAGATCCTCTGATTCCGAGGCTGGAGCAGGGGCCGTCCTGCCCAAGATGCTGCTGCTGGGGTGAGGCATGGAGGAAAGGGTAAAGGTGCAGCTGTAGATGAATGGAGACTGGGGAAGTCTAGTAGATATGGGTGATTTCTTCGTATGGCCATAGGATGCGTAGGCAGGAATGCTGACCCGGGGTGGGTGCCAAGACAGACGGGTGCTTGTTGGTTCCCCGATAGATTTGAAGGCTCTCTCTCATGCTCTTTACCCCAGTATAGGTCTTTGTCTGGGCAAGAAACCAAAGGTTGCGGCACCAAAGTGTGAAGCTGAGATAGAGCCCTTTGAGATGGGGAATAGGGTATCCCAGGGTTAAGCAAACCGTATCGAAGCTTCAGACCCAACAGCTCGGCTCGCAGACGAGCGTTTTCCTCACTCAACGAAACCAATCGTGTCTCCATAACATAGTCACTGACCCTTCGTTTCTCTCGTGAGCGCTTTGCCGCTTCATTGTTCTTGCGGCGTTTCTCCCAGTAGCTCTCATCTTTCTTGTCATCAGGTATGAATTCCCGTTTGCGACGCAATCCCAGACTTCTCGGAGAGATCTCTTCAGTTTCTCCCTCAGGTTCCCAAATCACCTGTGAGAAAGTGGACTCCATTTTCAGCAGGTGTGACTTTTCTGATTGGTAACGCACTAGATGCACCTGTTCTCTTTCTGTGTGTGGAGTTACTGAGATGTTAGTGTCTCTTCTCAGTCATGCTGTCATCAGGAGCTTTACCTACAACAAAAGAGCAAAGTTATTTCCTTTGCAGGTGGTCTTGTTGGTTCATTTGTGTGTCAGATTTCACCAAGCAGTCATCAGTGTGAACTATAAGAAGTTATGAGTGTCATATCAAAGCAGTTTCTACTGAACATGTTGACTATTGCTTGCTAGAGACCAGCTTGTTTACAGGTGCTTCATGTCTGAACCTAAAACTCTGTAATGGTCTAGTCATTAGGGGTGTAGATGAGGTAATGCATTAAAAAATCCCCTTGTGGTTACTGTTGTTGTTGTTGTTGCAGTCATGCTAGTCAGTCGATCGACCAACTGTTCTGCTAACTAATATTAAATATTAAGGTTCAGCTCTCTGCCTATAAGCAATTGCCAATACTGTTGATACTTAAAAATGCTTGAACAATGCTAATAGCACAGCCTCTTTGAAGTGACTATCAAGTGTTAATCTACGTTGGGGGAGTGTGAAGCATCCTGGATATGAATGCGACCACCAGGGTGATTCAGACAGGGTGGGAACCGAATTCTTCCCACCAGTGGTTCCAAAAACCCCCACACTGTCTGATGGGCCGTCATTTTGTGGGTTACCGGTGGAAGAATGCTTGATTGTGAAGGGCAGAGAGAGAGATCTAGTGAGACCAAATGCTATGCTAACATCTGTATTGACCTATTCCCCTCTGATGTCATTGACCCATTGTGTTCTGTCTCTACCCTGACACTACAACTGGTAATTCTAGTTTCCTTTCCAGACAAAAGGTCAGATAAAACATAATTTCCTTCCACACAATAATACTGGTCTTATATATTTGTTTTTCTAAAGAGCATAAGAAAAAAGAAACCTGCTGATCTAGATGATTATACAGTATTTGGACACTTGAGTCACATTGACAATTGTCTGAAATCCACTGCATTAGACAGAAACCCTAGAATGTGAAATTGAATTAGTGTATTGATTATTTAGTAACCTCAAACCAATTTTTTGCGAGTAGTTTAAATTAAAACTAGTTTTTGTGCCACTTCACTGTAAATGCCACTTCACTTGATCTCAGCCTATGTCAGTGCTATTTTATCATTTATTATATTTTGAGATATACTCTGTGTGAGTTTATCTCAAACATTCGATTAATGTTTATCTAAAAAACCACAAATATTTATTTATGGTTTTAATTTTAGATATCTGATGCTATAATGCAAAATTATGTATCCACTCTATCTACCCAATGCATATGATCAAAATCTCAACAGTAGCATCAGGGTACATATAGATCTTCTAGTTTTGCGCATCTTGCAGCTTGTACATCTAACCCTACGCTCACAGTGGTTCCTTTTTTTTCTCTCTTCAGAACCTATCTCCAAGTTAACAGAGTGTGTAGGCTTCAATGTAGGCTAACCACATCCTCTTCATCCCTTTCTTTTTATTTGTTCTGCCTTTTTATGAGGTGGAAATCTGAGCTTAGAGCGTGACAGAGAGGTGCGTGTATGTTTACCACAGAGCAGACTGTTAGGCCAATCCAAGAGCCAATGAAGCGTGTGTTTGTTGAACACAGTGCAAGAAGAGCATGGTCTTGGTGTGGAGGGGATGAATTGTGGATGCTCGCTCAAACCACAGCTATGAGACCACGCCTGCAATGCGGAACTATGCTGACCACTGTTAGCGTTTGTGTGCAGTAACTTCACTTTAATGTACAAATAGTTTAAAAAAGATAAACTAGATTTGCATTTATAGTTGGAAAAACCAGTGCTTGCAAGCACAGCATTGTCGTCTTACACATAAAAATAGATATAGATATAGATTTATGCCGATTTGTACCAGGAACTTTCCCCCCCCCCCAGACCCATTGCTTTCTGCGTTTCCACCGCGGTCTAAAGTACCGGCAAGATTAGGCAAATAGACTGGTGACGTAGGTCTGCGCGCGTTTCTATATATAATACAGAATACAGACCCAAGATTACCTGTTAGATTTACCCAAAACGAATGGCATTTTATGTTTAACCACTAAAGAGACATCAGAGCCAGCGGCACATATCAGAAGGACTAGCTGAGGTGAGGCTGCTTTTGGCGGATACATGAGGACTGAGCTCCCTCTGATTGCATGGAGCTCACATCTCCGAAATCTGAGAAAAAACATTTTTAAATAGGTGCTATCTTTATAAATAAACCACAGATTTGAGTTTTAAACAACTACATTCTCGCCTGAAATACTTTTAAAATTACATTTCATAACACAATAACAGTAATATTTTGAAAATGATCCGAATAAATGGTGGTTGAAACTACAATGCTGCGTGAACTCAACCAATCAGGATGTTTAACGCCCAAGCTCCACCCCCGAAAGTTCCGGAACTTTGAAAAAGTACTACCTCGCCAGCAGGGATTTTCTGAGGGGCATTTTTTTACCCGGAAATTTATTTAGTTCCTGGTTCCTGCGGTGGAAACACAGGGAGTACCGGCCCGAAGTCCCAAGTTCCTGGGTAAAGTTCCTGCGGTGGAAACGCGGCTTTAGTAGCAAATAAACAAGATAGTTTTGAGACTGAGTCTTGTTGAGTCAAGTCTGATTTCTGAAGGACCCTGCCTTAAATGTCATGTAAAAAATAAGTCTTGAATTCATTGCAGCTTTCTTTAGCCAAGGCCCACCCATGAGGTCGTTTGACCGACATGTCAAACAACCAATTACAGTTCGTTTCGTTCAGCAGCACATTTCGGTGCATCCAAATTTCGCCACAATAACCGACCAGTGTGTAAAACCCTCTGATGTATTTTAAAGATTATATGCCGCAAACTTTAAATATTTCACATACTTTTGAAAACCCAGTGTTTAGTTGATCCTGATAAGGGCTCGCTATGAATGCTATGGCTTTTTTTCTTTTGTGAGGGAGTTTGATGGCACGTCATCATTGTTTCCAAGATGGAACGTTAAAGAACGCAATGGGAGAAAGCCTAATGGCAACATGGCAGAATAAGTCCTGCTTTCTAAATAAAAGATCCAATTGACAGTTTGGTAAAATGATCAAGTTGCTGCAGCTGCCATTAGAAGTTCTGGTTGCTAGTCAGTGTTCAGACGCATGTTTAGGACTTTATGTATAAGTAGGGTGACCAAACATGCCATTTTCCCATGACACGTCCTGGCCAGGATTTCTATATTGACTAAAATATCCAGGTTTTGGCTTTGTTTGCATTGCGCAGACCAATTGTTGTATGACAAAGTAACGTGAGAGCTCTAGAGAGCAGACGTCTTCTTGTGCTTTTGAATCGCTCTCACAGTACTTTGATGTCATACACCAATCGGTATTCTCAGTACTGCTTCAAGTCATCACTAATATGTACACATATTTGCATCACTTTGATCGTTCCCTGTAGATCCCACCTTCTCATGCACCACGATGGTCGATTACATACAATGTCTGCAGGTTATTGGTCAAACGATCATTATGCAAAGTCAACACACTTTCCTTAAAAGGGACTTTGTTTGTACTCTCAAAATCATGCAATCTTTAAGTGGTTTTATTTTTCGTGGTGAGGGTTGTCTCTTGGTGGGATCATGTGATCAGCTAAATCTTTTGTTGTTTTACCTTGGTAACCCCTCATTATTGAGATTTTTCGCTGGCTGTATAATTGAATCATGGTTAGCTGAATAGCACATAAAATGCCTGTTTACCTTAGCTTTTGCATGATGCTTCCTCCACACCACTAGGTGTCAATATAAGGTTGAGTTCAAAACATATAAATTCAAGACAAGTTCGGTATAAGTTTAAACCAATCTTTAAATAGATGCAAGAATTGATAAAAAAAAAAAAGGTTTCCAGCACTGCAGGAATGATGCAGAAACGAGTTAGCACTTCCATTTCCATCATGCTTAACTCAATGTTTTTGTTTTTTTGGTTAATTACCTGAAATAAGGACTGTGGTGAGCACATCCTCAATATATTTTCAAATTTTATTCAATGACATAAAATACATTTACTTTTTGAAGCTTTCACTTGTCTTAAAAAAGGCAGGTTGCTAACAAGTGGCTAAATAGGACTACAATACAAAACATAAACACCATTTGGACAGCTAAATTCATCTACTCACTTTCTAGTCACTTTCACAGTTCTTTGGTAACTATTCTGACTCAAACTTTCAAGGATATTATATTGTCGGTTAGAATTTAAATGCTAAACATTGCTATCATATATGCTTCAGAATGCTGCATAATCTTATGGACATTGATCCTTGATACGTAAACTCAGTTTTACCCCTGGCCATTTCATGTTTTCCCATTGATGAATGGAATTGTTGCACCTGTTACCCATATAACTAGTGTTAGCCTGCAAACAGGGTCTTTTTTTTTTTACAATTGTGTGGGCAATAGTGGTATGCTAACCACAGTGACATGTGGCTCTGCTCCAAGACTAACCTTCTCTTTATCAGTCAACGTTTCTTAGTGATGTGTCAAAATAAAAGACTTTAAGTTGTCAATATGTAAATGGGGTGGTGGGGTGTTGCAGTTTGAATGTTGCTCACATGATACTTTGGACATCGGCAGCTTTGCAGCTGTCCTGTAAACACATAGCATGAAGTTCTCACCTTTTGTTTCCGATATTTGGTTTGGTTTCATCACTATAGCTCTACTGATATCCTCTAAGACATTTGTTTATGATTATAGTAGCTGGTAATACTACCTATTATATTCAGCCCGTCACTGGAATGTGAAACTGTTGTGCATTTTACATAAGTTGCTAACTTGCGGATTGGCATTTTTCGCAAACAGTTTCGACTTAATCTCTCTGTTGCTAATTGTCTAACCGATTTTGAAACCATTGCTGGGAGAATGTGCATTTATTTTAGGCATCGCTGGCTAATTGTGAGAGGTTTCTGTTGTCTCCCAGCCTGCTAATGTGGACATGTGCTCATAGGATATGCTAGCAGTTTAGTTGTGGTGATGGTGACACATGCTGTGTAGCTAAATATACCTTGAGCCTGCTTTGTTGCTGTGCCACAAATATACACATACATGCATACACAAAGAGAAAGTCAAAAGAAGTTGTTCACAAGCTTTTCCCCTTCCTGTGTTGGGTAGGCTATACAATGAACAGAAGTTAATCAGAAAACCAGCAAAGCTCTTGAAATACAATATGCCTCACAGTGTAGCTTGCATAAACATAAAGACATAATAATCTCTCTCTTTCTCTCCCTTTACACAGTATATATCCTAAACCTATCACAGACTACTCAATGTTGTCATTGACTTCCTCCAAATAGTATAATCACATTGGGGCATGTTGTCACAAAACCTTTTTTCCCAGGAAACATCAGTGTTTTTGTGTTTTAATGGGTCTCAAATACAGCTTTCGATTACTGTTGCCGTATGATGGTCTCAAGGCCCCCAGAGGCCTCAGTCAGACCTGCACCTGCTGCTTACTGATGCTCTAAGTTTAGATGGTGCTTTTCAGTAACAAACTCTTAAACTTCTCCTTTTTAACAGCATATCTGTTGGTTTCTGTCCTCACCACCTGCTGCTCTGTACATCTTCGTTTCCTGGTCTGTAGTTTTTTAAAAAATGTTTTTTTTAAATGAGACGCTCAGATGTTTTTATAGAAAATAACGACTACTTGTATTTATTTTTACTATACGTTTTTCCTTGAAAGTATTCTGCTGTATTGCATATGTGCAATATTAATTTATTTGAGTTTTATAGATTTACATTTTTTTTTTTATCAATCAATAGTGTGAGGACCAAAAGTCTAAGACTACGTTGAAAATCTGGGATTCAAAATCAAATTTAAACCTGGAAACATTTTAGGTTATATATATATATATATATATATATATATATATATATATATATATATATATATATATATATAATATGTAAGAATATGTAAGATGCTGTATTTTTTCTAATAAAATAATTACATTTGTGGCATTAATCTCGAGAACACATTTGAATGGACGATCTTTGGATCTCAAATCATGCTGGAGAACATGATCAACAAGTTTTATACAAACTTGTGAAGTTCATGCATGGTTATGCTTGCAATATAATTTGCAAATCAACATTTTATATTCAGATTATGTAATTGAAAAAATGCTAAATATTATCCTTTTCATGAGTGGGTAACTCAGACTTTTTAACCAATACTTGTTTGATGGGAATAGCAAATAAATATCTTTAGCATGAGATGCATAGAGAAAGATGTATAATTTTAAGCCGCACTTACATCAGAGATGCAATTTACGACTTTTAACATATTTTTCAGCAATTGTCTTATCTAATCTTCCCTTGAAATCTTTTAGATCATCAGGGAACCACACACACTTTCAAAATTACCCACATGCACCAACCTTGCAAGATCCTTCGCTCACGTTTGAAGCTTTCAAAAGCTAAAATCCTCAATATTTGGATATATTCTGCAGGGAAATTAACATTTCCAGATGCAATTAGAAACAAATCAAATGCAGTCTAATCTTATATGCACTTTTGTATGACAATAAGGCCAAATACAGTTGCTTTAAATATTAAATGTTACATGATATGAAATATATCTATTGCATTCGACTCTATTTAAAGGTTTATATATGCAAAATTGACCACATTAACCTAAAATAAGACCCCTTCATGTGTACTGATTTATATAATATACGTGTTTCATTCTGAGGTCTGGAAATCTGATGCTTGCAATGGCAGTAAACCAAAGGTTAAATTTGAAATTAGTTTTAGTTACATGTAGATTTTCACTTCGTCTACTGCATTCAAGTGCCATGAACTATGAACCCCAAACTACGAACGTCTGCATCTCTCAGATTCTAAAGAAAGTCAGAAAGTCAAAGGAAGTTTCTTATTTTTCATAATTAAATCACCCTTTCATAAATATGTTCAAAGCTGACCACTGATGGATACACAAAAGTCCCCGGTTCTTACCTTCACAGCTTCTGAGAGTTCCTGAAGCCTTGTCGGGTCACCCAGCATTGACATCACCAAGGATGCTCCTCATTACTGGAACCAGCCAACTCTCCACACTTCAAACACTTGTCTTGTCTGTGTGTGACCAGAGTGTCTCACCTGCCTCGCAGCGCTGATTAAACGCCCTCCTCTCTGACTCGTGGCTTCTCCTTGGTGTGAAGTGTGATTAAAAGTTAGAGGCTGCCTGTTCACCTCTTTATGAGATCAGCCCACAAGCCCCTGTCTGTGTCTACTTCTTTTAACACAAAGCCGATGGGTCTACACCATGGCCCACATGTCCCTCACATACGTGTATCAGTGGGTGTGAGTGCATTTATGAAAAAAAAAGATCAGATATGGAAGACCACTCTTCTTCTTCTTATTGATTGTTCTGATAAGCATTTCTGAAGGTCAGAAACTAATCTGCTCTCACCCTTGACTAGGTCCTTGCTGTTCAACTATATCTTCAGCCATCAACTAGTGTTATGAAGGCTCTAAATGTAAGGAATCACAGACGTCTGTGCTGTTTTGAAAAGACATAAAATCCTTGATCATCTTCAAAATAGGCATTCATTCCCAATGATGTAACCAGCATAATCTCATTTAATATTAAATAATGGTCAATTAACATGGATTTTCAGTGACGGATTTTGAATTTTTTCATCTGTTCATGTGAAAACTGCCACGTCATTGCTAGCTCCTCCTTTCAGATTAATAACTACATAAATGTGTCATATGTCTTTTTTTTTTTTTTTTTTTTGGTGATGTTACCACATTTGTAATAAGAAAAAAATACTTATTTCCTCAATAATTAGAACATAACATTTACAGTAGTTTTTGTCAAATGGCTAGTGTGAAGGGTTGTGTCTAGTGTGAAATTCACGCGAAGCCTATATTATTGACAAGGACAGCGCGCCCCCTATTGGTTATTCTTGAAGCTGTCAGCATTTTATTCATCTGGATTTCAATAGGTTTATTAAGTTCCATTAAAATGAAAAGAAAAAAAATTATATATATATATATATATATATATATATATAGACCAGAGGTTTGGAAACATTACTATTTTTAATGTTTTTGAAAGAAGTTTCTTCTGCTCATCAAGCCTGCATTTATTTGATCAAAAATACAGAAAAAACTGTAATATTGTGATATATTATTACAATTTAAAATAATTGTTTTTAAATGTATTATACTTTAAATTATCATTTATTTCTGTGATGCATTTTTTAGGATCATTATCACATGATCCTTTAGAAATCATTCTAATATGATGATTCATTATCAAAGTTGGAAACATTTCTGCTGCTTAATATTTTTCAGAACATGTGATACTGTTTTAGGATACTTTGATGAATAAAAAGTAAAAAAAAAAAAAAAAAAGAAGCTATGTTTTTAAAATATAAATATTTTGTAATAACAATATACACTACTGGTCAGTAATTTGGGGTCAGTAATTTTTTTTTTTTTTTTTTTTTTTTATAAAATCAATACTTTTATTCATTAAGGATGTGTTAAATTGATAAAAAGTGACAGTAAAGAAAATATATTATTAGAATTTTTTTTTATTTTGAATAAATGCAGTTCTTTTTAACCTTTTATTCATCAAATATATTAGACAGCAGAACTGTTTCCAACACTCATAATAAATCAGAATATTAGAATGATTTCTAAATGATCATGTGATAGACTGGATGTTGCATGTGACACTGAAGGCTGGAGTAATGATGTGGAAAATTCAGCTTTGCATCACAGAAATAATTTTTTTTTTAAGTATATTCAAATAGAAAACTATTATTTTAAGTTGTAATAATATTTCACAATATTACTGTTTTTTCTGTATTTTTGATCAAATAAATGCAGGCTTGATGAGCAGAAGAAACTTCTTTCAAAAACATTAAAAATAGTAATGTTTCCAAACTTTTGGTCTGTACTGTATATATATATATATATATATATATATATATATGTTTTTTTTTTTTACCGATCAATAAGAGATGCAGTTACGAATACGGAAGTGCATATGTAAATAGGCCTACATTAAATACCGTTCTCAAAATATCTACAGGCTAAAGTTAAATATTGATTAATTATTTTAGACACATTATAAAATGTGTGTGTACACGACAGAAGGCTTATTTTCAGGTAAGGACGACACTACATCGACTGCTGTTAGAGTGTGTGGTTTAGGGCCATAGAATACAGTTTGTACAGTATAAAACCATTACGCCAATGGGATGTCCACACTTTTCACAAAAACAAACGTGTGTGTGTGAGTGTTTGCTCCAATCGGCTCTATTGGTACTTATTTGCGTAGAAACTTTATTAAACATTAATCCTAAATAAGTATAGTGGTGTCTGTATCTAAATCTCACCGTGTTAGTTGTGATGTCGTTAATGCTAGGTAATGCTAACATTTTTTTGAATGTGCTCCGTTAGCTTTATACCTAATGATCTCCCAGTTATCAATAAGGTATTGTTTTAATTGCTCTTAAAGCAATTGTAGCTATAATATAAAATGGAGACATTTGTAATGCAGTGTGGGGTTCCTCAGATCGCCACATTGGTTTGGAGAACATCTGGGCTTTATTTCAAATAGGCCATTTTATGAAGAAACAATATATTACATATCCATGGACAGAGAGGTTCATTGATCACACTGTAGAGGCACCTTCAAAATTGTGCTTAGAAGTTCTCCAACAGTTCTTGCCATTGTTTCGATCTGAGTAACTTAAGTTTCCATTGTCATGATGGAAAAAAAAAAGACTTGCAATTAAATTTTATACAGTACTGTTGAGCTAAACGGGTCTATTTACACCTCTAAATTGGCCTTTATTCTACTTAGCACACTTGAATACATGTACATCCACACACCAGAAGTGTGAACATGTGTGGTTGGACATGCCTGAGTTCACTCAGATATCAGACAAATTTACCCCAGCCTGAAACATCTTCATTGTGATTATGTTTCATATTTAATCATGAGCACTTTAATCATTTACTTTAAAACTAGTCCATTTGTATTAGTAGGGAATAATTCACGTGGAACATTACGAATGCATAAAGGTTATAGATGTTTTAGAACTGGTATTTCACACAGACAAGGTGAATACCAATAATAATTTCCATCAGATCAATGATGTGCATGTGAGATATATATATATATATATATATATATATATATATATATATATATATATATATATATATATATATATATATATAGTGTAGATTCCCAAACTTGAATCAGATTTATATATATAAGCAAATAAGGGAAATGAGAGTAAAAATGATAAAAATGATGAACTACTTTTATTGCAAGTGGCCACATATTTGCAAAATAATTGTTTTTTGTATTCTCAAAGTCATGGTTTATCTCTCACTTTCTAGGCTGTATGTAGAGATTGGCTTTGCACATCACTACATGAAGCACAGCTAATACCTTAAAGAAACAGATCCCCCCTGTTGTTTCCTGGGTACTTTCTTTCTTTAGTGGAACACAAGTTTGAAGAACTATTTTTGTCTATAGAATGACAGTCAGTGAGGTCCAAAACCAACAATGGAACCCAGTTACTTTTACTGAATTGACAAAAAAAAACACAAAAATATGTGTGTCCTACAAGTGAACAAAAGTCATACATCTTTGGAACAACATGAGGGTGAATAAATCTACAGTTCATTTTTGGGTGAACGATCCCTTTTAGCAGGTTACTATCACAATGTAAAACTGTTCAGGCAGCATTATTGTTGGCTAAGAGTTCTCCGGGCAAAAAATTCTTCTGAGCTGTCCTGAGATCTCAGCAGACAGCATGCAGTACCTGCTGTTGAAGTTCCAGAGGGAACTTACGCCATTATGAGAGCTGTCTGTGTCTCGTAGTGACATAGGGAAGGACAGTGGCCAGCTGGGATGAAGGGGAGATGGACGCAAAGAAGACGAGCCCCAAGGTAACATCTGATTGCTGTGTTGGGTGGCAGACTGGCTCAACCCAGGCAGCGGCTGAGGAGGGGGTGGTGAGGCTGCAGATGCTCTATGGGATGGAAACCGTTGTGGGTGTCTTGGTGGGTCGTTGCTGGAAGAGACCTGTGAGTGAGATGCTGTGTCTGCCTCTACTGGGTCAGCATTGTTGTCCAAATGGCTAATCTGTGATGGTAGGTTGGCACTTTTAGGAGGCACTCTTAGGGGCGAGATGAATGGAGATGAGCCATGCCAAGAGTGGTACAGCTCTGGAGCTTCTGCTGGAAGAGGAGCAGTACCAGGAGGCAAACCCCACATGGAAGGCTTGAGATGGGATGAAATGGGAGAGTGGAAGGGCACAGTGGGGTGATTGACGTCCAAACCTCGCCCAGTCCCCATGTGATACTGCAAACTCAGCACCTCGGCCCGGAGCTGGGCATTCTCCTCGCTTAGTGCCAGAAGTTGCCCCTCCAGCATGAAGTCGTTGAGTCGTCGCTTCTCTCTGGAACGCTTGGCGGCCTCGTTGTTCTTCTTCCGTTTCACCCAATATGAAGCGTCCTTTTTCTCAGTGGGAGTCATCTCACGTTTACGTCGTCTATTGGGTAATAGCGGATTGTGGTATGACTGGAGGTGGAACAGTCGCTGTGCCAGAACGGATGAGCCGTGAGTGAGTGGAAGAAGCCTTCTTAAGCTTCCAGGGTTGTCTTTGCTTGTCGAGATTTCTCCCGTGCAGGAGGGGAGACAAGAGTCTGCTAGTTGCTTGGGACTTTTCATGGTACTCATTCTTCTGGAAAGATAAAGAACTTTTACTTTTTAGGCTTGAGAATTGTCTATTTTTCATCAATCTTCTTAAATTCTATTCACATGAGAATTTAAGAAGAATGATGCAAAAGCTCAGGATTTTTCCTCTTGCATGTTATAAGACGCCTGCACTATTAAATGCAACAAATTCATTACCACTTATTAGTGTTCATAGTGCAGTTTCCTGTCAAAATGAGGGTAAAAATAGACATGAGACAATGACATGTCAGCCTAACAAGGAAATGTAGTGGGCAAATCCTAATTTTAAATGTGTAAAATGATATAGTTTGCAAGAAATGTGACATGCTCAGTTAAAGATGATGTTTAATTGGATCTAATGCATCCAACGCTGATAAGATACATTTTTGAGGTCAACGATGAATAAAGGTCTTAGGTTTTCACTTGCTAAAAGCAAGACGATTTGGAGGTTGTGACACCATTGCATGTGCAAAATTGACTTAACGTCAAATGGTGGCTTTTTTTTCTTCTCTCCGAAAGCAATATATTTGGTATATATGAAAACTGCCACAGTTTCTTGCAACAATTCAGATATATCAATCCAGAATTAAACTAAGTTATTTAATGAATTCGATACTTTTAATCCGCACACAGAATACTAAATACTAACTTTACAAACTGAGGACAACCAGTGCAAGGAAAATTTGCTTTACCTTACCTTTCGGTGCGGTCACAGGAATGATAATTGAAAGTGTTGATGGATTAAAGGACATCAGCTTAAAAATAAAACTCCTTGGCTGGAAACATGCAAAGACGCTCTCTCAACCAATGGCAATCAAGGTGGCACATGTGATATGCACACATATGCCTATTGCATGAAAGAAGCTGTCGTAGGTGAGGACCACATCTTCCTTCCTCAGATATGGAGGCGGAGACTCGCAAACAAGTATCTCAAACCGGTGGTTTAAGTTATGACTCACTTTTTTGTTTGTTCTACTTTTAAAAGAATGAATAAAAGAAATTAGTCCTAGCACACTCAGCATCTTGATGTTTTGTTTTCATTTTTGTTAACGCTTCGTCTTCCATCCAGTGGTTATTCATTCAGTTTCGTTCTTTTGCTTGGATCTAAATCTTTTTTTTAAAATTAGATTTCACATCCCATGTATTCTTTTTTATATAGAATTTGTTAATTTACATTTTATTTAGACATTTATTTTAATGTCATGCATGCTTTAAGAGCCAAAATTAGCACATTATTTAGACTAGCCAAACATACAGCACTGAGGCCTGTCAATTTGGTTGTATCTTCACATTGAGGTCAGTAATTGTACTGGATTTTATGTTCTGCCCTAATTCAAATAGCATATGCTGGTATGGGCACATGTGTATAATTAAGTTTTATTTATTATATTCTGCTTTAATTAGTATGTAACTATGATTAATATATGCCAAATGCAAACAGCATAATTTCTCATAATTATTCATCATTTCCTAGCCAACCTAATTCTTTAGAAAGTGTGTCAATCGACCAATTATAAGAAGTTGAAGCACAGTAAACACTGAAACTGCTGATGGTTAAGATCATGTGAAACAAACTCTCAATTGAGGTTAAAAAGTATACATTACTAACAGTGACTTGCATGAAAAAAAAAAATAAGAAAGGTTTCTGCAGAGTTTACGCTTATGACCTGGAACTGTCCTTCCAAAATTTCAGCAGAAATAGTTTTCGTGTTCTAGATAATGATTAAATCTTTGTCGCAGTGAAACCTAATGCAGGTGCGCAACTTAATGAAGCTTGACTTGTGGCAGGTCTACTACTAACCACAAATTAGCTAAAATCTTGACCATTAAATGTGTAATGCAGGAAAAATGTAATCTGATGAATGCGACGTTGATGCAGTGCCTTAATTACACCCGTAAGAGTTAATCAGTAATGCTGTGCATCACTTGTGGTTACAAAACTCTGGTTTGAAGAATTAGCCACACTTGACATTTCAAGGTAAAAATGGGCCAAGAATTGTTGGCTAACAAACACAAGATGTTGTTGGGGTGTATAACAGGTGTTGGATCATATATCTCAGGCTCGGGTTCTTAGTGGTCGTGAAGAGTGTTGGTGTGGCGGCGTACCTGTTGGTGTTTACCGGTGACTCATCGAATAGCTGTTGGATCCCACTGTGATTTTTTTTCTTCTTCATCTACTTGGTGACTCATAACGAAAACTCAAAGCTCCACAGAACTCAAATGTTTTAACGTGGGACATAACCTGTAATTCAGATGTACTGTTCTGTTTACCGCAGACAGCCCCCTCATGCGCATTGCTCTCACACGCATGCACAGAATTCAAGCTTAACCAGGTGCAATCAATCCTATTGTATTTGTTAAACATACATAAAACGGCCCATTTTTCAAGTATTCTGCAATCCCATGCGTGAAAGAGGATGACCACATTGAAGTTTGAACTGGCAGGCCTCACCTTTTGCATACAGTTCAGCTGTGTTGTTTGTCTGTACAGTAACTCCAGTGTGTTTCTTTCTCAAGTGAATTCAAACCACTTCCTGTCTCTGAGTTGGTAGTGTCTCCACACAACGACCTCATTTTAGCTAGCCCCTCTCCCATTTTCTACTCGTTCGTCGGAACAGAAACTAAAGCAGCGACTTCAGAGCAGCAGACCGGGGTATACCCCAAAAACCTCATTTATAGCCACCTACTCACTTCCCAGAAAAGAAGTGATTTTGCTGATATTTTACATTAGATGTTGGGTTTTTGGAGCGGTGATGTCTCAACGTTATTTGTGTGCTTTTTATTCATTAGTGTGTAAACAAGTCATAATTTAGGTAAGGATCAAGGCAGAATGGATAGAAAGGCCTAGGAAATGGTGATGGTGAGATGATCTGAGGCATTTTGTAAGAAAGGCATGCAATATAGATGCTTACGTGATGAATTCTGAACCTTCTGAACTCTATGAATGCTGCAAATCAGCTTATATAGATTTATATGTAACAGAGCTTACTGCCATTCAAAAGTTTATTCAGCAACACTTAAGCAACGTATAATGTTGCAAACAATTTCTATTTCAAATAAATGCTGTTCTATCCTTCAAAGAATCTTAAAGAAAATATGGAAAATTTTTCACAAAAAGATTAAGCAGCACAACTGTGTTTAACATTAATAATAACAATAAATATTTATTCAGCAGCAAAGCAGAGTATTAGTATAATTTCAAAAGATCATGTGACACTGAAGACTGAAGTAGTGATGTTGAAAATTCAGCTATAGGAATAAATTACATATATTCGAATAGAAAACAGTTATTTAAAAATGTATTATTTCACAATATTGCATTGTTTCAGTATTTATGATCAAATAAATGCAGCCTAGCTGAGCATAAGCCACTTAAAAATACCTACATTTTTGAACAGGATCGTTTGACCTTTGACCTCTAAGAGTGATTGAGATAATTTTCATCTTATCTATCAAAACAAAATGCTCAAAGGTTGCATTAGCCATATACATGTGATACATAATGGCTAAATGTTTCTGTAAAACGGTTTCTGTAAATTTTAATATTTATTTTTATTATTTTATTTTCTCTTAAAATAGCACATTCATAAAAATTATAACATCAAGCTAATTAAAGTCTGAAAATTATGTTGCAACAAGATTGTGTATATATATATATATATATATATATATATATATATATATATATATACACACACACACACACACACACACACACACACACCTAAAAATATATATATATATATTTTTTGATATTTTGAAGATTTTTGTCCATTAATGTTGAGTTTGCTACATACTTGACTTTTAAACTACTGAAGTCGCATATAAATATACCACACAGCTAGTACAATTCCATTTTCTGCTCTCATTAAGACCACATGCATGCATTTACAATATGCAACCTGCGGTTTTGTCTTTTCGTGTAATTAAATATATACTCTTTGTTCTGATTGATTTCAGATCACTACCACCATTTGATCTCAGGGTGATGGCTATCAACAGACCCTTCACTAGGTCTCCATCAGCACCTGTGGAACCGCATGCGACGAGGCTTTCAGAGCGAGATATGAGCACTCGTTGCGGTTTGACAGGCTTATGGCAACAGTTAAACTGTAATGGAGCATTGCCAATAGCAACCTGGTCAACGGGTCACAATGGCTCTGCAGGTCTTGGTCTCCTCTCATCTTGCAAACCACTCTGCATCTGAGAGAGGCCATGTGTAAAAATAGATGTGCTTGATAGGACTTGAGACGCGTTATCTCACACACACGTATGTGCAGTCAAACCTCCTTCATGGCTTCAGTGCTGCCCACCAAGCTGTTATATCCTAAATGCAGGGGCCACCGTGAGAGGAATCCTTTGATTTGAGACGTTAAAGGGGTCATGATATGAAATGAGGAAGATTGGGCCATTTTAGGCCTTTGAAATGGTCTTGCAGCAGTTGAATGGATGCTAATTAAGCTGCAGGGTCTGTGGCTGCCACTAGGTGGAGCTCTATTTGAAGAGCATTGAAACGACCTAAAACAGCAGCATTTGTGTTAGCATTTAATAAAAATACATAAAAAATTTAACATTAGATATCCTCAATGTAGTTATCTGAGAGATAGGTTTTCATTTGCACCTTGTACAGGCCGATGGGGCCAGTCTTCTTCACACCTAATGCTGTTCTCAGACACTTTTAGCGCTAGTAAACTTCCTGGCTTAAGTTAGATTGTTGTGGCATATCGCTGATGTGTAAAGTTATATCTATTTCCATGAAACAAAAAGGAGAAGTGAAAACGATAGATAACGGCAAGATTAAGGCATAATAAAACATCATCATCTCAACTTTTTAGTCCGCTGCAGGAAATATATATATAGTGGGTACGGAAAATATTCAGACCCCCATTTTCACTCTTTGTTATATTGCAGCCATTTGCTAAAATCATTCAAAGTTCATTTTAAATTAATGTACACAGCACCCCATATTGACAGAAAAAACACAGAATTGACATTTTTGCACATTTATTAAAAAAGAAAAACTGAAATATCACATGGTCCTAAGTATTCAGACCCTTTGCTCAGTATTTAGTAGAAGCACCCCTTTGATCTAATACAACCATGAGTCTTTTTGGGAAAGATGCAACAAGTTTTCCACACCTGGATTTGGGGATCCTCTGCCATTCCTCCTTGCAGATCCTCTCCAGTTCTGTCAGGTTGGATGGTAAACGTTGGTTGACAGCCATTTTCAGGTCTCTCCAGAGATGCTCAATTGGGTTTAAGTCAGGGCTCTGGCTGGGCCATTCAAGAACAGTTACAGAGTTGTTGTGAAGCCACTCCTTCGTTATTTTAGCTGTGTGCTTAGGGTCATTGTCTTGTAGGAAGGTAAACCTTCAGCCCAGTCTGAGGTCCTGAGCACTCTGGAGAAGGTTTTCGTCCAGGATATCCCTGTACTTGGCCGCATTCATCTTTCCCTTGATTGCAACCAGTCGTCCTGTCCCTGCAGCTGAAAAACACCCCCACAGCATGATGCTGCCACCACCATGCTTCACTGTTGGGACTGTATTGGACCGGCCTGGTTTTCTCCACACATTCCGCTTAGAATTAAGGCCAAAAAGTTCTATCTTGGTCTCATCAGACCAGAAAATCCTTCAGGTGTTTTTTAGCAAACTCCATGGGGGCTTTCATGTAGAGCTGAAGATCTTTGTCCGTTCGGGCTTAATTTATATCATCTTACGCGGGCTCGGGCTTACGCTCTGGTTTGCAAAGTAAACGAGCGGTCATGTGATGTGTTTCAATTAGCACAAGAAAAATGTGAAAATGGTTGCGGAGTAGGTGTAACGTAGGCTTGCTTCTGGCGATTACGTTTTGGTTGCACCAGCAACTAAAGCAAAGTCTGCGGTGTGGAAAAGTTTTGACCATGTTCATAATGAGAATAATAAGAGAATAATGACACACCATCAGTGAGCGCAGGAACGCGCTGAAGCCATCTACAGTGGATTCAATCATTTTCCTCCACAAAAACATGTAGGCTTAGCTTAATCTCTGTGAGTAGGTTTTTCAAATGATAACTAAATATTCATTGAGTCTTAAATGGATAATGTGGACAGAGTATTTACGCTAATGTTGTCATTATTCTTTTATTAAATATCAGCTGCTAGTGGCAAAGCAAATCCGGTGGAGCCTTTATCTTAATTTCATTATTGCCAAATACCCATCTTAATTTAAAATTTGTTAAAAAAAAGACTTGTTTTATTGGTGCGTTGGTCTATTCATAGGCTAAATGAGCCTATGTCTATTTAGAGTGCTGAGATGTTACAGAGGACTTATTTTATTTCTTTATTCCAACTTCCAAGTGGTCAAGTCTGCATTAGTTATGAATAAATTGTCAAAACATGTATAAACGACTCATTCTTGACAAAAGGCATAAGAGCTGTGTGCGTGCGCACATTTGAATAATGTCGGGCTGTAAACGGGTTCTGGCTTTTAAAAAGCGGTCAATCAAAATGTACTTGTCAGGCTCGGGCCGAAACCCGTCGGGCTCGGGTTCTGTCGGGCCTAACTTTTATGGCCCGATTACAGCACTACTTTCATGTGTCTTGCACTGAAGAAAGGCTTCCGTCGGGCCACTCTGCCATAAAGCCCCGACTGGTGGAGGGCTGCAGTGATGGTTGACTTTCTACAACTGTCTCCCACCTGCATCTCTGGAGCTCAGCCACAGTGATCTTTGGGTTCTTCTTTACCTCTCTCACCAAGGCTCTTCTTCTCCGATAGCTCAGTTTGGCCACACGGCCAGCTCGGAAGGGTTCTGGTCGTCCCAAACATCTTCCTATGGAACTATGAACTATGGACTATGGAAGTCACTGTGCCCTTAGGAACCTTAAGGCGGGCATACACGGTGCGAATTCGGATGGTCGGAAGATCGTATGTCCACGCACACGGCACGAGTGAGTTTATCTGAAAATCGTACGGACGAGATGATATACGACACGATTTTACAACCTGCGAATTCCAGAAGCAATCGCACAAAGTTGATAGACGCGTTCGACTTGAAGCATCGCTGCACGCACAGAAGGCATGACATTAAAGTACCGCGAGAGCGCTAAGAGAGCACACATATCCAATGCATTCGAATCGCTCTCGCGGTACTTTGATGTCATACAGGTGATGTCATTCTGTGTAGCGCTGCTTCAAAGTCGAACGCGCCTAATATAACTGCTCTCCCTCTCCCATAACTGCATATACAATATTGATACAAGCCGTGACTGTTTCCTACACGTACATGTTATTTTTCAGCAATAGGAAACCGGGACGTTTGGTCACCCTGTGTGTGTTCTTGTAGGTTTATAAATATCTGAAATAGGTATTACAATGTAAACATGGTTTGTGAGGACAATTCCTGTGCCCTCGTAAACCAAATGGCTTTTAAAAAATACTATACGGTGTTTAATAGAAATTTTAAACATGCATTTTCCGTAATGGATAGAGGTAGTGTATGGGGATATACAGTATAGAATACCGTTACGTCTATGGAGAGTCCCTGTAAACTACATAATGGCGTGTGTGAGAGAGAGAGAGAGAACTAAAAAGCATGGTATACGTTGCTAGAAACATCATACAGCGCTCGCTGTTTCCTGTCAGACTTCAGCGAATTTGTCCTCCTGGTCAATAGTCCACATTCGCCGTGGCGCTGCCCTGTTCGTGTTTCTTCTTCTGTGGTTTTCCTAGTTCGTGATTGGTCAACTTCAGATAAATCAACAAATCGGCTCGTTCAACCGCACACATGTCACGAATTCAAACCGATAGCTCACGAACTTTTTAGACATGTTTAAAAATGATCGGGAGGTCGGGAAGTGCTCGTAAGCCACTCTGCTTGGCTCGTAATTCATCACAAATGATACGAGCCGCGACCATACGAGCATACGCGATTTACACACGATTGAAATAAAAATCGCATGCGAACTCGTATGGCAGCAAAAATCGCACCGTGTACGCCCGCCTTTAGGTGCAGCAGATTTTTTTTTGTAACCTTGGCCAGATCTGTGTCTTTCCACAGTTCTGTCTCTGAGCTCTTCAGACAGTTTCTTTGACCTCATTATTCTCATTTGCTCTGACATGCACTGTGAGCTGTAAGGTCTTATATAGACATGTGTGTGGCTTTCCTAATCAAGTCCAGTCAGTATAATCAAACACAGCTGGACTCAAATTAAGGTGTAGAATCATCTCAAGGATGTTTAGAAGAAATGGACAGCATTTGAGTTAAACACACTGTATGAGCAGGGCTATTCAAATCTTGCCCTGGAGGGCCACTGCGCTGCAGAGTTTAGCTCCAAACCTAATCAAACTCACCTGAGCCTGTTAATCAGTGTCTTTGGGATCATTAGAAAATGACAGGTAGGTGAGTTTGATTAGGGTTGGAGCTGATCAAAAAAGATTTGAATAGCCCTGCATATGAGTGTCACAGCAAAGGGTCTGAATATATATATATATATATATATATATAGTCTCCAAAATATTGTATATATGTGAATATATACACACACATAGAAGTTGACATAATAAAAAGAAGGAGGAGTTACAGTCAGAAATTTTTAGTGGGATTTTGGGGATTTTTGATCGTCTGCTAAGTAAAAAACAGTCCGATTGGTTAGAAAAGCAACATGAGTCAGAACTGAAGGCTTAATGATGCCATGCACTAAATTTAACCTTTCGTTTGCAATGTGATATACATAGCTTGTTTAACAAACTATAAATAATAAACCATATTTATTATCAACCAAAAATACAATAAATATGCAAAAAAGCTTTTCATTGGTTTGATGGCACCTGGATATTTATAATTTATATATATACACACACACAAGCTGACAATGCTGTCCTCTTTTTTATGACTTTTTATGTCTTAACAGTGCACTTTTTGATTATTAATATTTAGTATTTTTCGTATAAAAATATCATCACCAGTCAATAGTTTAGGCGCACTATGCTGTAATTTTTTCCCTCATGATTTATGCTTAAATATTTTGTTATAGACATATACATTTTGTATAACTTTGAATTTCATTTATGTGTTTGATTTAGGACACTCTCCATTGTCTCATGTTTGAGGGGAAAATCTGAGGGAAATCCCTTTGGAATTGTGTGTTTATTTCTGTTTAGGGAAAGCACCTTTTTAGATTTTTTCCCCTTACTTCTAGTGCTATTTCAAGCAAATTCTCTTACAAAGCTTGTTTACATTACACAAGATAATTTCATTTGTACTAAAAATTAAAAAATAAAATATATATTTTTTTGCTTCTTGTTCAGTTGAATTAATTAAAATGAGCTAAAGTAACATGATTGAACATTTCCCTTTGCAGGGAGTTTGATTGACAAGCGATCGACCAATCATAATCCCAAATCTGCCGTTTTTGTCCGAAAAACAAACCAGACAGGAGAGTAGGAAAACGTTGGGCTTGAACTTGAAAAATGGTGTGTATGACGTCTTTCCTCAGTTGAAACAAGATACCTTCTGTTCATTCATGTTTATTTTGTGCTATAACTAGTAAAGAGGAAGAAATGATCAGTGCTGCTTGAACTGAGGTGCTATAGCGATCTACCATGAAACATTAAAGAGCAACAAAATGGTGTTTATTGTTTGGATTTCTTACAATATGTCAAAATTTGAAAGCTACTCTGTCTTGTCTGTCAGTGTGTTGTCAGTGTTCTCTTTTCCAAAGTCCCTTTAAGGCAAGTCATGTAACTCGGAGGCCATCTTTGAAATGCCTCTCGGGCATGCAAGTGCAGCTCCTATCTCCTATCTAAACATCACATTCTCCCAAACTGCTTGCCAAACTTAAAATTACAATTCCTATTAGAAATCACCAATGAAATCTGAAAATAACTGCCTCATAAACTATGTTTCTTTTGCTCAAATAGTGTTAAAAAAGCTTATTTTTTAGGCTAGGCCAGGCAGTGCGAATGTGCAGTCCTAAACACATCTCAGAGCATTGACTGTTTCTATAGCAACCAGGACTTCAGGGCTGGATTGGTAATCGGGCATACCGGGCATTTTCCCGGTGGACCGACGCATCCCCCAGGTTGAAAAAAATGACAATAAGCAGTAAAACCAGCATCCCCTTCAACCTTCAAGTCAAACTTACTATGTAAATGAAATGTTAGATAATTAAATGAATGAAAGATAATGAATGATAGATAATTCATGAATACTGCAATTGGCCAATCATAACTCGGTTCTGTAACAAGCTGTGCACAAGAAAAAATCTGTTTCCGTTATTTTTCGCGCAAAATGGTTCAAGCGCAACTTTTGAAGTTATTTTAAAAGAAGACAACAGAAAAGGTATGATTTTTCCTTCATTATAATTTAAAAACATCCCCCACATAATGTTATTGTGCTGTATGCGTTAAGGCTGATTTATACTTCTGTGTCAAACCTACACCATAGCCTACACATAGATACACATCATAAACCGTAGCCTACACCGTAGCCTGATGTGCACCCCTCCAAAAATCCAACAGTGCATCAATTCTACGTGGACCTTAATCGCTGTGATTAAGCCCACGAGTTGTGCTGGACCCCGAGAGATGAAAAAGAGGGGCTCTGTTCTCGCCTTAGCAGGAACACCCCCAAAAACAGCTTGAGAGATGGAGTTTCGTTTTCAGCAGGTCTCATCCTGCAGGTGCAGTGCATACCCAAATATTTTAAAGCTGTGATAGTGGACCCACATTCTTTAAAGAGCAAGATTCCTCATCCTCTCTCAATCACAAAAATTTATACAAACGCAGACTCCCCGCTTTTTCAAGGCGAGCTCTCATTCGAGAAAATAAAACCTCTCGCCTCCTAATACACGGCCTGGGCATCCATTCCAGGAATCTCAAGGGGGGTTTTAGAAAGAATTCGACGAGGCTACTCGCTACAGTTCGGTCGCAGACTGCCCTGCTTCAGAGGTGTTGTTCAAACCTCTGTCCCGGACAACAAAGCTATTGCTGTCTGGCAGGAGGTAAAAACACTGCTTGCAAAGGGCGCTGTGGAAATAGTGCCCCCAGCGAACAGAAAGTCAGGCTTTTTCAGCCACTATTTCCTCATCCCAAAGAGAGACAGCGGGCTCAGACCCATTCTAGATCTCAGTCATCTGAACAGCTCACTTATGCGCCGGTTGTTCAAGATGATGTCGGTCAAAAAGATTCTCACGCATATTTCCCTGGTGGATTGGTTTTTAACCATGGATTTGAAAGATGCTTACTTTCACATCCACATAGCCCCCCGTCACAGAATGTTCTTGAGATTTGGGAAGTGGGAGTGGCCTATCAGTATGCAGTCCTTCCGTTTGGACTGCTCCACATGCTGCCACTCCAATTTTGGCTAAAAGCCTGAGTCCCATCCCACTCTTGGCGGCTGAAGAAATTTCCGATCAGGATGGACCACTGCTGTATCGAAGCTGTGGCCCCCTGGAAGACTACTCACCTGTTTCAGACAGGAGTGAGGATGGACGTGGCCTCCAGAAGGAAGGTGATCACAACCGACGTGTCCAACTCAGGGTGGGGCGCGCTGTTGGAGGGCAATCCGGCATTCGGCTCTTGGACAGCTCAGCAGCCATGCCTACATATCAACTGCCTGGAAATGTTTGTGGTCTCCTTAGCCCTAATATCCTTCCTTCCAGCCATTATGTGCCACCACATCCTAGTCCGTTCGGACAGCATGACAGTGGTGTCTTATATCATTTTTAATATATCTCACGCCTTACAGATTGGCTCGTCACCTCCTTCTTTGGGCACAGAAGGAACTCCTCTCACTAAGGATGGTACATGTGCCAGGCAAGCTGAACCTGGGAGCAGACATGCTATCCAGAAGGCAAAGTAGCCCCGGGTGATTGGGCGCTACATCTTCAGATGGTACAGTGAATTTGGGCAGTCTTTGGGAAGGCAGAGGTCGACCTCTTTGCCTCGGAAGACAACTCTCATTGCCCAATATTTTTCTCAATACAGAGAGAAACACTGGCCCATGACTGGCCCAGTGCACGTCTGTATGTGTTTCCTCTTATCGCCCTGATTTCCCAGATCAATAGGCGAGTCAGAAATGCCAGAAATGGTCAGTATTCCTCAACTGGCGCTCTGCACAACAAATTTTGATCAGCTAGAAACCATAACAAAATGTCTTGTGCATTGTGAAATGCAAAATATGAATTTGTCAACATCACAAGCATTATTTCAATAGAATTTGATTTAATTCTTTTTAAAAGCTGAGTCTGAGAGTCAATTAAAAAACTGCAGTCTTAATTTCTTTCTTAATCACAATTGAACACTAGATTTGTCAATGTCTATAATATATATTTAACGTGGCATTTTGTGTATCAGATTAGGGGCAGGCAGATTTTGTGAAAATATGGAAGAAGAAAGAGGTTGCTCCAAAAAATAATACATATCCTACTTGTAAGTGTTAACACATCTAAATAATCCAAGTAACATCTATATTCGGTATAAACTCTTGTTTTAGTTCACAAACAGTATGCAGAATTCTTCTTTATCAACTGTGGGTCCAAAATATGATTCATACACACATAATAAGCATTATATAGAAAATGAAACTTTTGAATGTCATGAGAGCTTGATCCATAACCCTTCAGATGATTTCAGTTGGGAAGTTTAGGTCAACGGCCGCTTTGATGAGTCGTCACACTGCACATCTCTCCGATGTTTCCACCGGAGCCGTTAATTATGCTGTACCTTTGAAACTTTTTTTTTTTTTTTGGATCATACTGATTTAATATAGAAGTCACTGAATAATATTTACTAAAAATATTGTTCCTAATGGGTTGTTGCCATGGTGCAAAGATACAAAAATACCCCATAACCTTTCCCATAAGTTTCAGCAAGCATCAAACGATTTCTTAGTTCTTGTTGTGGTCACACAGGTTTGAAGGTTTCATTTCCCTTTGCAGTGATAAAAGGTTTACACAGTTAAAGTTATAAATGAAATATGTGACAGACAGCTTATGTTTCCTATAATGTTGTTTTCGTGATGTCAGTTTGGATTCACACATATTATAGTATAGCATATCATACTGGCAGATATGTCAACTTCCCAAAAGTGTTTCTTGTCAACTACTGTTATAAAATTTCATTTTGCGTTTCTTTCAAGACAAAACATTTAAGGATCGTGTACTTCCATTCATTTTTATTATTTTTATGAACAGCCCACAAATTAAATGATTATTATCATTTATAAAATTCAAAAAGTACAAATATTTCGGATGCTCACAAGCTTACATTAGGCATTGTTTACGAATACAAAGGAAACTTTTAGTCAATAAACTACTTTCTATCCACCAACCACCGTGGCACGGCATGTCACCACACACTAATGGCAAATTAAAACCAAGCTTGTCCTTATGAATCATTTGTGTAGTTCCTAGTGGTTAGAGTACGGTTACTGGGGGAGTGAAAATATGCTGGTCTATACATCTTGTGTTTCATTCAGTCCGTTTCTTTATTTGCTTTGGTTTATCGTAATTGTGCTCCTCCCGAATGTTCTGTTTGTACATGGGTTTAGAAATTTGGCCGTTGATGTGGAATTAGACAGCTTTCATTAGTCACAGTCTCAACCAACACTTTTTTTACCAACACAATGTTGTTCTTGCAGTGAACCACGCAGTCTTTGCTATGTAGAAACTATTTGTTGGCAAGAGCATCTCCCTCTGGCCAAACCCTTTAACTGATTGATTTCAACTGATTCAACTGAACTGACTGATCCTTAACAAAGAATTTATTGTAAGTAAAATATATAACAATACCACACAAATATAACAGCCTTGAACCATCTTTCAATTTAAACATCTGTTCTGGGAGTATTTGGTACAAAATTCAGTGAAAAGGGTGGACGTGTCCGACATCTTAATTGCACATTCTTGGTTGTAAAAACATCTGAGATTTAACTTTGAATCTGAGTTAATTTGTGCTACTTTTGCTCTGGTGCATGTCTGGTATAGCTTTTACAGTGGCTTCAGTGCTCAAGTAGAACAACTAGGTCACTAAATCCACTTTACATACACCAACCCCAACCGCACTGAAAAAATATCTGTCATTACAGACAAACTGAGATAGATTTGAGATGTAACATGTTTGAAGAAAGATCATTATCAGTAAATCCATGCGTTATGACTGAGACCAAGCCTTATGCAATAATGGCTGTAACGATATCAACCTTTATATTCATCCGGAAGAAGGAGGCGGGAACCGGCGGACAATCAAAACAACATTTTAATAATAACAAAATAAACACAAAACAGCGCACCAGCCCCTCACGGACGACTGGTGCGCATAAAATAAAACCCAAAACACAACTAAAAGCCCAGGCCTGGTCCTCTCTCGTCCTTCACTGTCGTCGCTCCAGTTTTATATCCTTCCATCTCCTCCATGGGCCTCGAGACCGGTGGGACGAACAGGTGTAGTTCATCTCCAATCACTCCCCCGGCCTCGCTCCCATGTCCCTCGGCCCCGCCCCACTCGTCACATACCCCCATCGCCCCTCGCAGGCCGGGGGGTACTCCCGAGACTGCGCTCTACTCCCCCCCCCTCCCTCCCTCCCTCCCTCCCTCCCTCCCTCCCTCCGGGGGGGCCGCTCCCGGGGACCTGCGGGAACCTGGGGGTAGGACAGGCGAGGCGAGAGAAAAGGAGATGGAAGGAGGAGCGACAGAGACGAGAGAGGGGAGAGAGGAAAAAAAAAAAAAAAATTCCGGTTCCCAGACGCACCGCTGCTCGGCCCTCCACCAGCTGGGTGATCTCCTCCGCGGTGCCTGGCGGTGGCACTGGACGGCCCTCGGCGGACGGCACGACACTCCTCCGCCGCCCGGTGGACGGCGACGGCTCCTCCGGTTTTGGGCAGCCGGCAGGAGTCCCCCGTTCCCTGCTCCTCCCCGTTCCGGCGGAGGCAGCAGGCTCCGGCCACCTGGCGAACGGCGCCGACTCCTCCGCTCCCTCACGGACGGCAGCCGTCTCTCCACATCGTGGGCGGCCGGTAGCGAGCTCGCCCGTCCCCGGCAACTCGCTCCAGTCCACCGCCTCGAGCGTCCATGGCGGCACACTCCTCGCCAGCTCGATGGCACCGCGGATTCACCACAGTGGCGAGGGATCTTCAGCAGCGCGTCCCTCCTTCTCCCGGGCTTCGGCACCACTGTAATGATAAACCTTCCTATTCATCCGGAAGAAGGAGGCGGGAACCGGCGGACAATCAAAAACATTTTAATAACAAAATAAACACAAAAACAACGCACCAGCCCCTCACGGACGACTGGTGCGCGCAAATAAAACCCAAAACACAACTAAAAGCCCAGGCCTGGTCCTCTCTCGTCCTTCACTGTCGTCGCTCCAGTTTTATATCCTTCCATCTCCTCCATGGGCCTCGAGACCGGTGGGACGAACAGGTGTAGTTCATCTCCAATCACTCCCCCGGCCTCGCTCCCATGTCCCTCGGCCCCGCCCCACTCGTCACAATGGCTATCTAATGCAAATTTGTCTAATTGTAAGATTTGTGGACTTGATTTAGTAAGTTGTAGAAATTCAATAGCCCCTTTCACACTGCACGTTGGACCCGGAAAATTGGGTTGCCTTCTGTGTGAGCAAAAGCCAGAGTTAATGCTGTAAAGGGTGTGTCGTAGTGATGACAGACATTATCACGCGACTTTTTTACTGGGTGTTTTGAAGGCAGATCAACATTCGCAACAAAAAAAAATATGTGCAAACTGTAATGAAGCAGAGATCTGTTAGTTCCTCACTTTCCGCGCTGAAGCTGAGATCGTTCACCAGCTTAAGTGAAAATTAACGTGCCTAGCCTTTTCGTTACACGTCACATTCTGATGTCACGTGTCTTTATGGGACCTTTACAGGTTGTGTGTGAGTGCACGCACATATTCCAGGTAATCACTGGCAGTGTGAAAGTGGCAAAATCTAGCGACCCGGGAAAATTGCCGGGACACATTACCAGTTTTTTTCTGTAATTGCAGTGTGAAAGGGGCGATAGACATGATGACCTAATAATTTATTTAAAATACATTAAAAAAGTGCAGTTTATACATGGAATGATTTGAATACACTTATAGTCAGTAATGAGCATGTTTTTAATTTCTGTATTCATATTTTTTTTTATTGAGGAAGCAGGGATGTCGGAGAGATACAACTGTCCTGATATCACAATAAAGAAAATAAAAAGCAGTTTTAAGTAGTGTGGCATAATGTTTTATTATTAGAATTTCCATCACTTTTATTGTCATTTTTTAACAAAATGCTTTAAGTGATTATTAATATTTGAAAAAAAAAACATTTGACATTTAATTACAAGTCAAGGTTAGTTCAAGTTGAACTAACACAAACCCATTTGATTTCATACTTTAGTGAGCTCCTGTATGTTCCAGGTTATTCTACAAACTGGACCTACATATTTATTATCACAAAACCATATTTTCTGTGTTGCATCATTAGTTTAATCTAGTTCTATCTATACTCATCTGTTTGTTTTCCCACCAAACATCTTTTCCTTACAATTGTCAAAAACTTGATCAATATATTTCCCTATCTATATTCATTTTGTATATACAGTACCCCTAAGGTTTGGCTCACTGTATTTGTGATCATTTGTGCCGCTGTCATCGTCTCAATAGTCAGTTTTCATGCCACAAAGCTTGAGTAGTTTTATTACCTATTCTTACAAGGTAAAGTTGCTTCAATTTATAGGAATATTTTCAGTGTCTCTCAGCTTCTTATCTCAAGTATAATTTTGTGAAGTAATGATACTTTATATAAATTATACATAATTACATTATGTATTAAGTGTAAATGATAAATTCCTTGTGAAGTTTTTACTGGCTGCTGTATACAGGCCACCACGGCGCCATACAGACTTTATAAAAAGAATTTGCCAATTTCTATCTGACTGAGCTGGCTGCAGATAAAGTCTTAATTGTCTGTGATTTTAATATCCAAGTAGATAATGACAAATATGCATTGGGATCAGCATTTGGTGTTAGAAAGCAAGTGTCAGGACCTACTAGTTGTCATAATCATACTTTAGATTTAATACTATAACACAGAATTGATGTTTCAGCATTGTACGTGTCTCGCTCAAGGCAAAGGTTTTAGTAGTGATGGATCATTCTTGAATGATTAGATCATTTTGAATGAATCTTTAATGTGACTCGGGAAGAACAAGTCATGTCGGGGAGTGAGCTGCTCAGTAGCGCATAAACAAGATCCTATTGGTTCTGTACTGGAATTAGTTCACCTGTTTTGAGTCTTTGGATTGTTCGAGTTGTTCGTTCATCACGTGACAGACCCATATGGTTAACCTATGCAGTCTGAGCCAGAAAGAGACTTAATAATAATAACCAACTCTTTATTACCTTAATTGCAACATTCAGTGTTATGGAAAATAATTATTGCTATATTGTTATAAGTTATATATTGCTATATATTTTGTAGTGTGATCAGTGTTTGTGTTAGTAGATGACATGTTCATTTTGCTGAACGAGATTCAAAGGTCCAAGTCGGTAAAATGACCCAAACTTCCCATCACTAGATTTTAGAGAGTTAATCACCAAGAGTTGGGTTTGCCTGCAGTGCCCCCACTGAATCGGAGAGTTACAGCAGAAGGTCTGAAGAAAGAAAAGGAGAAATGGTGGTATTATTAATTATATTAATAATTAATGAGTAAGCAAACTCTTGTACCGCAGTTAAATGCCAAGTCATGGATGTTGCATTGTGGAATATAGTATTCCTTGCATATGGCAATATAATATTAATACTATTCTGAACACTTAGAATCATGCTCTTTCTATTAATTACAATATTTACCTCTGATTCAATAATAGCACATCCTTTATGCTGTTATGACAACAGTTGACTTAACTCCAGTAGGATGTTGGAAAAGTAGATTGTTTTATTTTAACCTTAATCTGTGATATATTTTCCAGTGATCATATAGGCTAGAAAAAAAAAAAAAAAGTTAAATGAATTTCCAACTAAAATATTTCAGATAAAAAACTTTCCGTGATCGGTGTATAAGTAGCCTAATGTTTTTCTGCTAATCTTTCATCATTATTAAAGATAGGAATGAATAGAACAAATATTCAGTTAAGGTTACTGAAATAACGTCTGTTTATAATTTTGAGAGAACATTGCCAGAACGTTAGCCAAGGAGGAGTTTATCCTTAAACACAACATCCAGAAATAAACAGAAATGCGAAAGAGACATGATTCAACTAATGCGCTAACATATCCATGAGACTCAAGGGCTGGTTGGCACAGGGAACTCCTGGAACTGTGATTTACCTGGATAAGATGCTGGGGAGAAGAGAACAGAAGGTGAGCCATTTGGGATCTTCTATCAAGCAACAAAAAACAGTAAGGAGGTGAAGTGGTTTGCAGGTGAAACTCCCAAGTATTCAGCCATCAACCATCATTTTCATCAGTCCTGTGGCTGCATTCTTATGTTTCCGCTGGGGGAGTTATGCTGTACGCAAGATAATTTTTTATTTATTTATTGATCAGTAGTTATGGAAGCACTAAACAACTATGGTACCTTTGGGCTGCCACACATATGTTGATGTTTCCAGTGGAAGCCAGTTTTCTTCATTGTTTAAAACTTTCCTATTGGGTTTTGTTTCCAGGACAACATGATCCGGAGCTACAAATACACTCTTCTGACCTTTTTGCCTCTTAACCTGTATGAACTGTTCCAGCAAGCAGCAAATCTTTCTTCCTACTTATTGTGGTCTTGCAGGTTCGTGGGTCTTGTTTCCAATTTCTGTTGCAGTCAAAAACATAGTCATATCTAAAAAAATGGCAAACACACTTTGTTACAATAAATAAAATGAAAATCATAGTAACATCAGTTAGGTTGTATAGGGTAAATACTTGAGTTTCAAGTCATAAATCTTACCTCTTTTAACATTGGCAATGATATGCTTTATTCTTGACCCCATTTAGTCCACAGGTGCTGGTCATATAATTTGAATTTCATCCAAAAGTTGATTTATTTAATTAATTCCATTCAAAAAGTGAAACTTGTATATTATATTTATTCATTAACACAGACTGATATATTTCAAATGTTTATTTCTTTTAATTTTGATGATTATAACTGACAACTAAGGAAAATCCCAAATTCAGTATCTCAGAAAATGTGAATATTACTTAAGGACAAAACAAAGATAGGATTTTTAGAAATCTTGGCCAACTAAAAAGTATAAAAATGAAAAGTATGAGCATGTACGGCACTCAATACTTGGGGCTCCTTTTGCCTGAATTACTGCAGCAATGCGGCGTGGCATGGAGTCGATCAGTCTGTGGCACTGCTCAGGTGTTATGAGATCCCAGGTTGCTCTGATAGCGGCCTTCAGCTCTTGTTGAGTCTGCATTGTTGGGTCTGGCATATCACATCTTCCTCTTCCCAATACCCCATAGATTTTCTATGGGGTTAATGTCAGGCGAGTTTGCTGGCCAATTAAGAACAGGGATACCATGATCCCTAAACCAGGTAATGGTAGCTTTGGCACTGTGTGCTGGGGCCAAGTCCTGTTGGAAAATGAAATCTGCATTTCCATAAAGTTGGTCAGCAGCAGGAAGCATGAAGTGCTCTAAAACTTCCTGGTTGCGTTGACCTTTGACCTCAGAAAACACAGTGGACCGACACCAGCAGATGACATGGCACCGCAAACCATCACTGACAGTGGAAACTTTACACTGGACCTCAAGCAACGTGGATTGTGTGCCTCTCCTCTCTTTCTCCAGACTCTGGGACCCTGATTTCCAAAGGAAATGCAAAACTTACTTTCATCAGAGAACATAACTTTGGACCACTCAGCAGCAGTCCAGTCCTTTTTGAGGCAAGACGCTTCTGACGCTGTCTGTTGTTTAAGAGTGGCTTGACACAAGGAATGCGACAGCTGAAACCCATGTCTTGCATACGTCTGTGCTTAGTGGTTCTTGAAGCACTGACTCCAGCTGCAGTCCACTCTTTGTGAATCTCCCCCACATTTTTGAATGGGTTTTGTTTCACAATTCTCTCCAGGGTGCGGTTATCCCTATTGCTTGTACACATTTTTCTACTACATCTTTTCCTTCCCTTCGCCTCTCTCTCTATGTGCTTGGACACAGAGCTCTGTGAACAACCAACCTCTTTTGCTCCTTTTGTGTCTTGCCCTCCTTGTGCAAGGTGTCAATTGTCGTCTTTTGGACAACTGTCAATTCAGCAGTCTTCCCCATGATTGTGTAGCCTACCGAACTGGACTGAGAGACCATTTAAAGGCTTTCCAGGTGTTTTGAGTTAATTAGCTGATTGGAGTGTGGCACCAGGTGTCTTCAATATTAAACCTTTTCAAAATATTCTAATTTTCTGAGATACTGAATTTGGGATTTTCCTTAGTTGTCAGTTATAAACATCAAAATTAAAAATGAATAAACATTTGAAATATAGCAGTCTGTGCGTAATGAATAAATATACAAATTTAAATTTTTGACTGGAATTAGCTAAATAAATCAACTTTTTGATGATATTCTAATTGTATGACCAGTACCTGTATATTGGAACTGGCATGATGAATTGGCTCCATAGTGCACAAGTTATATAGTCAGTTTTTTCCTGTAATCTGTCCATATTGCGCAAATGTGCTCATATTTTTATAATTACAAATATCCAAATGCCTGTAGGCTCTGAAGTATATTCTATAAAGATCATCTACAGTATATAAAACAGATCCACAGTTCTTCATAGAGTTGATGGGAAATAGTACAGAATGTTAAAAGTGATTTATTTTTTATTGTGTTTCTTTGTTTTATCTATAAATAATAGAATGATAATATATTCATATTTATTATTTATATAATCATTTGATATAAACGTGTCTGTTCATCTTATATTTAATATAAAAATTAAATATTTGTATAGTGTTTGTGTGTATGTAGTATTAATAACAGATTGAATTCACATTTATAAATATAGAATTTATTTATTAATATAGAATTTATGTAGTTGTAGTGTGTGTGTTTATATATGTGTGTGTTTGTGTGTGTGTGTGTGTGTGTGTATTATTAAGAATGTTTATATTATTAATCCATTTAATGATATATATATGTAAAATTGATCAAATTAAATTTATGAAATCTATATAAAAGATATAAGTGGAAATGTATGCTGTTTTATGCATATTTGATTTCATTCACAGTGTGTTCCTATAATTTCAAACCATCCCTTTGATCTGCTTGTGTGTGGGTGTAAAGATGTGGCCACAAACTTGGTAAGTTTATTATTCTTGTCATTCTCTCAACCAATGCAATGCAAACTACTTTCACTTACATAGAATTTTGAAGAACAGCAGTATCTCAGTTTTCATCCATTTTCCCCTCACTCCCACATATATCCGTCATGCTCCCTCACAGGGCCGCCAACGCAGTGATGCACTGCGCCCGTGTGACATTCTCACTCCTGAGGGCTGAGTAATGCTGTCAGGGGCCTGAAGATGGTGGAGACCAAAGCTCAGGAACAAAACAAACATATATTCATAAAAAATTTACAGAGAAACTCTCACATAAAAAGTCTTCCCCTCTTAAATCTCTCCCTTCCAGATTCAGAACCGTTTAGTGGAAAGATGTACATGTTGTAGAAACTCTCCAGATTAATAAGGACCAGATCATACCTGTGAGTGTGTGCATCTGTGTTTCTAACCTAGCTACAGCAGTCAAAAATGTCATTATAAACAAATATTCAACCTTTTGGTCTCGTTTTATGTCTCAACGTGGATCTATTATGTTATTTCTCCTGCAAACAAGTTTAGCTTATGCTGACATCGCTGAAGTTTCTCCTGTTGTTTATCCCAGGCAGATCTGCTCCTCCTTTGCACCACACTGAGCCACAAAGCCTTTGCTATGTAGAAACAGCAGACATTGATGCGTAAGAGCATCTCCCTCTGGACACACACTAGAACTGACTGACTAGCTTTCCTACAGCAGCTAAAAGCTAATTGCTGAACCACTCTGTAATATTCAAAGCAGTTCTATGAACTGGTGTGTTCTATAAATTTGTATATTATGGTGCACTCTTAGGAAAAATAGTTCTAACAGTACCAGATTAGGATTCTGTGGCTTGTAACAATAGCAGATCCCTTTTAGGTGCCTAATAGAAAATTTTTATAAGGTTCCATAAAGTGCCATGCTTTGAAAGTGCTGTATAGGACCTTAATGGTGTCATAAAGAACCTTTTTAATAGTTTATCTTCAATATTGTTATAAGTGTTTTTGGATATGTATTAGTCTTATTATTGTAATTATTTGTATTATTTATTAATTATATTTTTTAACCATCTAGTCTAGCCTCTAGTAGGGTTTTACATTTAAAAAGAGCATATTTTTGACCAGTTAGCTGAATACATTAATAGATGATAACTGAATAATACATTTTTTTTTTTATCTAACATTATGGATAATACATTTAGGACCTCTGTTACTGGAGAAGGATCCTTAACCGAACAGACCTGGTCACATTTACATGTTCTGTGTATAAATGGAGAGCTGAGCTCCAGAAAATCAATAATGAGGAGGCTTCGACAGTTGCAGATTTGAAAAACAAAAAGCCTTGAATAAAGAAGCCTAAACTCTAACACAAAGGAACATTTCAGCATAAAAAGATTCTTCAGGCTGATATGGTTCTACATAGAAGTGTTCCAGTATAAAGAACCTCTAAAGAACCATCTTTTTTAAGAGTGTGGTGAAACAAACACTGAAATATATGTTGGTTGTGTTGTGGAAAACTAGCTTCAGTGCTAAAGTAGCATGTTTGCATTCTGCTGTTTGTAAAGAAACCAACTTGAAGTTTTGCGAGGCTCTGAGTATAACTCATACTGAACTGAATGGGGAATCTCCATTTGACTCTCTTTTCTTTCTCTTACATTAGTGCCACATTTACACATAGCCGGGTATTTAGAGAAACGAATATTTCCCCCCCTCCGTTTTCAAAAATAACATCGTGCACACAACATCGTTTTCAAAAAAGTTGTCGTTTACATCAACCCGCATAAATACGCCGTCGAGAGCCATCATAACTATGCCAAACCTATGGGCGGCAGTGTAGGGAGAAGGATAAAGCCATGCAAGCCAATCAGAATCCTCAAAATCGAGCAACTTCCTGTTACTTTCAAAACAACACAGACATGTCGATATAATACAGCAGTTGTGTTTGCAAATGCAAACAGACCAAAAGCGTTTGCACAAACGTAAAAATGAGTACCACCTTAACAGCATCCATGATCAAACAGTAACGTTACCCAAACAAACTCTAAACATAGGGCGCTCACATGACGTTAAGCATTTTCTGGCACATAATGTGACGTTTGAGAACCTAAAACCCCGTTTCTCCCAGTTGACACGGCAACACATAACCGGCGTTTTCAGAAATCTCCACTTTGGCCGGAGTTTTTAGAAATAATCGTTTGCAGGGATAAAAACTGCGTTTTCGTGTAAATGACAGGCCAAAACGCAGGGAAATATCTGCGTTTTCCCATCGTGTAAACGTGGCCTAGGTATCTTGTAGTGGGAAGAACCAAAAGGTAACTTGCATTCTTTCAAGGGTGAGTTCCTTTGGAAAGGAGAGCGCCACCTTCTGGACACAGGCCACATGCTCCTCCGAGAAACTGTGCTGCGAAATAGCATATGGACTGGCCATATACACAGGTAAATAAAATCTGTGCTATTTGTTGCCTAACTGCTAACAGCCCTATGCAGATCTATTGTTTCAGATGGGCTTGTATGACACAAAATGTGATCATTGTTCATTGTTCATTGTACTTCTTTGACCATGAAAAATTACAAACTGTGGAAAACTGAAACTGAAGAAAACTCTAGTGGAAATGCTACTAAACAAAACTGTGTTGGTGGTAAGAGAGAGGAAGAAAGCATATAACTTTGCATCAACTATTATTTAGATTAAAATGTTCAAGAATAGCACGATCAGTAGGTTTTTCTAACTGCATTGAATATGTGTAATCACTCCTTGACCGTATATAACAATTAAAATCATAAGCAAATATTATACATAATCGGTTAGAGCGACATTTGAATAATTAAAGTAAAAAAATCTTATTTCTTTTTACTAATTAAAAACTCATTTTAATTACCAAAAATATAACAGTGAAGACAAGTAAATAACCTTCATTCCTTTTTCTTATTTCGGCTAGTTTTGTGATTTATTTACAATGTATATATTTTGTTATGACTGTTTTTTTTTGTGTGTATGTATGAATGTATCATAAATGTATTTTATTTTTCATTTAGAAGTGATTTATTACAAATATGTACAAATAGTATATATATTTTTATTTTTAAATGTATATATTTTATTTTTTTATTAATTTTACTTCGTGTTTATTAGTAAAAAAAATATGAAACAAAAATAAGGGGTTACGCATATCCCAGATTTTTGTAAAAATAATCATATTTTATGTATCTGTTTAGTAAGTTTAGTATTTTATATTTAGTTTGACCTCCTGAGGTTGACACATCAAAATAATTTTTAGATTTTATGATGGAAACACATTTACTTAATAAATATCCTGATGCACAACAAAAAACTCAACACAACATAACATGACATGACAGTCATTTATAAGAAAAAAGAGCCACTGTCAGGGACTGAACTAAGGTTGCTGGAACTTTCCTTTTTATTAATGATCATTTCCACCAGTTTCCTATTAAAGGGATAGTTCACCCAAAATGAAAATTACCCCATGATTTACTCCTCAAGCCATCCTAGGTGTATATGACTTTCTTCTTTCAGACGAATACAGTCAGAGTTATATTAAATAATGTCCTGGCTCTTCCAAGCTTTATCTAATGGCAGTGAATGGGTGTTGAGATTTTGAAGTCTAATAAAGCGCATCCATCCATCATAAAAGTACTCCACACGGATCTGGAGAGTTAATAAAAGGCCTCATTTAAAATTTTTGGGTAAGCTATTCCTTTAAGTCATTGGTCTCAAACTCAATTCCTGGAGGGCCACAGCTCTGCACAGTTTTGCTCCAACCCTAATCAAACACACCTGATCCAGCTAATCAAGGTCTTCAGGATTACTAAACTTCCAAGCAGGTGTGATTTGGAGCTGGTTGGAGCTAAACTCTGCCGAGCTGTGGCCCTCCAGGAATTGAGTTTGAAACCACTGCTTTAAGTGATCATTTTGATCTCTTGAACACATGGGATGGAAATTATGCTTTATTCGTAAATGTTTTAACCCTTGTGGATTGTTCAAATTCACTACCCTTTCGGTATGTTCGGGATGAAAACATCCACTCAATTAAACTGCTGTAAAAATGTATCAGATTCATATTTTTCCAATTTTTTGGCATAAATCTGTTAATCAACTTCAGTCCTGATCAAAACTTCCAAATGTTTTTTAAAAAAATCCAAGATTTTAACTCTTTAATTGCCAAGTTCATAAATGATGTCACTTATTTGGGGGGGGAAACTCACAAAATGACTTATTTTCAATATAAAAGTAATTGTGGCTGGATTTTTTTTAACTTTTTATAACATTCTTGGGCATGTCAAAGATTAGTAGCAACTTTGGCTTTGATGCATTTTTTAGTTTTTGTGCAGGATTAGATTAAATTTTTTTCTTCCTAATTTGTTGTTGGTGGCTGTTTTTGCCCCATTGACTTCCATTATAACGACATTTTTTGATTGCAAAGCCATGACACCATATAAACATGCATTCTTGATTGTTTGTGGTTTTCCTTTTTGGAAAGAGGTAAAATTTGTTATTTTTACAGTTGATCACTAGGTGGGACCATTAACCTTTTAGATAGGCCTGTGCAAATAAAAAAGCTTAGTTTCTGGCTTGTATATGGAGTTATATGGAGTATAACAGCAAATTATAGTGTTTGTGTGTGTGTGAGATTCTTGATTGTTGGTGGTTTTCCCTGTTGGGAAGAGGTAACATTTGTTATTTTAACAGTTGGTCACCATTAACCATTTAGATAGGTCTGTGCAAAAAAAGCTTAGTTTCTGACATGTATATGAAGCTATATGGAGTATAACAGCATATTAAATTGCGTGTGTATGTGTGTGTGTGTGTGTGAGAGAGACCTTTGCGCACTTACCTTGATGTATTTCAGAAAATCAAAATGTACACCTCAGCTCTCAGAACTACATGGAGTAAACAAAAGTGTATTTATGCACCTGCTGCCTTTTAATGGTGGTGAAAGTATTCGGTTGTTAAGTGATGACGTAAGAAGCGCTGTTTCCGGGTCCAGGCCTCAACTCGCTTCACTTGAGAATATGACCTCAGCAGCCGTTTATGAGCACTGTTTATTCATATTGATAATTTAAGCTAAACGCTTTCAAACTTACGATATACACTACAGTCTCCGTGCTCACAGCATCCCAAACACAAATAATTTTTATATATTTTTTTTATATTTATATTTTCATTGTCTGGGTATCTGGGACTTCGATATGGAGTTAAAGGTTAAGATTATAACTTTTTCGCTAGTATTCTATCACATTATAAGTTTATATTAGCACCTTTTGTAGTTTTCTCGTGGTAACTGATAGAGCGTTTGGACACGGAAGCGCTGCTACGTAACATCAGACTTAACAAGCGAATAGACTAAACAAAAGCAAAGTACGTGCTGGTCATTTAATGGTGAGAAGAGAAGCAAGCAACACGAGAAAGGGCTTGACTTGTACCAAAGTTTTAGAAATGATTATGTAGCTTGACCCCTCCAGCGAGCTGCAGGTTATTTTAAGTTGGTATTGCACTTTGGTTCATAATACATTGTGTTCATAAATTTGATGCCAAGTAGATTTTTTTACAGGATTTTAAGGTTTTAAACTGGCTTTATCCATCAAAAAAGATGAGCATTTCACATATAGGCCATCTGTTCTTTTCACCATCAAAAGGCAGCAGGTGCATAAACACACTTCTTTTTTTATTGTTTACTCCATGTAGTTCTGAGAGCATGAGGTGCATATTTGGATTTTTTAGATACTGTAAATCAAGGTAAGTGCACAAAGGTCTCTCTCACACCCTCTCCCTCTCTCTCTCTCTCTCACACACACACACACACACACACACACACACACACACACACACACACACACACACACACACACTATAATTTGCTATTATACTCCATATAACTCCATATACAAGCCAGAAACTAAGCCTTTTTTTGCACAGGCCTATGTAAAGGGTTAATGGTCCCACCTAGTGATCAACTGTAAAAAATAACAAATGTTACCTCTTCCCAACAGGGAAAACCACCAACAATCAAGAATCTCACACACACACAAACACTATAATCTGCTGTTATACTCCATATAACTCCATATACAAGCCAGAAACTGAGCCTTTTTTTGCACAGACCTATCTAAAGGGTTAATGGTCCCACTTAGTGATCAACTGTAAAAATATTTTTTTTACCTCTTCCCAAAAGGGAAAACCACAAACAATCAAGAATGCAGGATTATATGGTTTCATGGCTTTGCAATCAAAAAATGTCGTTATAATGGAAGTCAATGGGGCAAAAACAGCCACCAACAACAAAATTAAAATATACATTTTTACAGCAGTTTAATTTAGTGAATGTTTTCATCCACGAACATAACGAAAGGGTAGTGAATTTGCCCACAGTGTACCGTTGAGTTTTTGAAAAATTTCAAAGCATTTTCCAAAATATGGGTCAAAATAAGATTTGTCACCAAAAATCATTCCATTAGCTCAAACACAGAGAAAGTTGTGGCCAAAATAAGACTAAACTTTACCCCCTAGTGGACGGACGGATGGATGGAAACCTAGTTTGTGACCGGAAATCTAAATCTATTTGACTCTAAAGAGCTTGAGTATTTAAAGTGGCAGACATTGTTGTGTGGATGCTAATATAGTTATCATTATAGTTAACGTTTCTTGGTGCGAATGGGAAGTGGACAACATGGTTGAGTAAGAGCTTATGTACGTGATTGTTGATGTCTTTGGATGTGTGTGCGGTTGGAAGCTGTTTGTTCAGAGCTGTCTGAAGACTCTGTGTGTGGCGGTGCGCTCTGTTCCTGAAGACCTGTGGATGAAGTGAAGCCGCACCCTCAGTCAGCCGGGCACATCGACGGGTAACAAGGGGACTGTGCTCGAAGAGATATATGATCAAATGGAAAAAGGTACTTAAAGGGAGTTATTATGAAATACTAATAGTCTCTGGAGTCAACTTTAGGCAGGGAAATGATCAAAAGCATGTAGCATTCTCTTATAAAACAGTCCTGATTGTGTAGCTGTTGGGTGTGACTGCCATTGAGGATCATCTTCAAGAAGGTGTACCCAAGACCTTTGCCACCCTGTGGAAGGCGGGGGTGAAGGTGTGGGTGCTGACAGAAGACAAGACAGGTGCTGTTTCATCATACATATCAGTTGGTTTTAAAAACCTAAAGCAGTAAATGAGTAGAAATTCATGCTGTCTACTACATCTTTCCAACAGAAACGGCTGTGAATGTGGGATATGCATGAAAACTGATGGATCCAGACAGGACTCTAATTCAAGGGGAGGAGCTTAGGTCAGAAAATACAGGCATCTCATTAACATTTCTACAATCTTATTCTAATCAGCTGTAACTGTGACAAGCCCGATTTGCAAATTATCCATACAAAATAATATAAAAATGAGCATTAATGCATCATAGTTTTTTAAAGTGGTATGTTAACTTTTCTGTACTGTATGAGTATAATAATCAAATAATAATAATAATAATTGTATCATTAATATTTATTTAATTGTATAATTTAATTATTGTACTTTATTTATTAATAATATCATATGACAAATGCTGTTCTTTTGAAAAAAAAAAATTCAACAAAAATATTGAGTGGCACAACTGTTTTCAACATTGATGATAATAAGAAATGTTTCTTGAGCAGCACATCAAATCAGCACATTAGAATGATTTCTGAAAGATCATGTGACACTGAAGACTGTAATAATGATGCTGAAAATTCAGCTTTGCAACACAGGAATAAATTACATTTTAAAGTATATTACAATAGAAAACAGTTATTCTAAAATGTAAATAATATATATATGTGACCCTGGACTACAAAACCAGTCTTAAGTCGCTGGGGTATATTTGTAGCAATAGCCAAAAAAACATTGTATGGGCCAACATTATCGATTTTAATTTTATGCCAAAAATAATTAGGATATTGAGTAAAGATCATGTTCGATAAAGATATTTTGTAAATTTTTGACCTATACAGTATATCAAAATAAAATTTTTGATTAGTAATATGCATTGCTAAGAATTCATTTGGACAAATTCAAAGGTGATTTTCTCAGTATTTAGATTTTCAAATAGTTATATCTCAAACAAATATTGTCCGGTCCAAGTAAACCATATATCAATGGAAAGCTTATTTATTCAGCTTTCAGAAGATGTATAAATCTCAATTAGAAAAATTGACACTTAAGATTTTGTGGTCCGGGGTGCAAAGTTTGTTGCTCTGTCCGATCAGTCCCAGTCTGTATTGTGCTGTCGTGTGACACCGGTGCAATATATATAAAATAGAGAGAAAGAGAGAGAGAAAGAAATGATTAAATGGTTTTAACTATTTTTTAAATAATTTTTTATCTTATTTATGATTTATATTAGTTTTTCAAAGTAATGTTATAGATATAAAAAGTTATATTAAGGTTCATTTGAACTAATTAAATATTTTATAACTGAGAATAAATGAATATTAAAACATTATTCTATTTTATAATTTAATTAAAATTCAATATTTTGTAACTGAGAATGAATTAGAAAGATAAATATTATATCATTTATATATTTAAAATGTTGTAAAGGTTAATAATACTTTTTTTAAGTTATAATTTAGACTGAATTAATATTAGAAAAATATATATTAACCTAATTTTTTTATTTTTATGTTTCAAAATGTTATTGATATTTAAATTATTTTGATTAAATATTTTATAATTTAGAATTAATGAATATAAACCTTATTTATAATTTATATATTTATTATATTATATAATAAAAAAAATAACATGGGAATCAAATTTTAAAAGCATCTATTTCCATGTTTTGCATAACCATGCATACCTTTTTCATTTTCTGAATTTGAGAAATTATGTAGGCCACCAGGAGGCAGTGTTCAAATATTGTTTAGCTGTAAAATGTAAGAATGTAAAAAAAAGGAATTTCAAGAAGATTCCCTTAATTTTGAAATGCTACTGATGATCCGAATCTTGAATTTTCAGGAGCATCACCAAATGCTTACAGTACCCCTGAGGTTTGGCTGACCATATGTCCTTCCGTCAATAACCATACGAGCCTTAGATGTTGTGCTTACAAACCCCAACAAACATAAGATTGATCCCTACTTTCCTTACCACAAATCCTTTTGTCACAATTAGCATATAAGATGTTTTTTTTTGTTATGTATTATTTGTGCTTACCATATTTTCCTTTGTATATGCATGCAGATCCACAGCTGGAATGAGTCTGTTGACCTGAAGTCTTTGTTTCAGAGAGGTAGCCTACTGCGTCGTTCATCCTATGCAGTATCCCAAGGGAAAGGTTTTGGAAAGTTAATCAACACAGGAGTTGAGCTTACCTCTATGGTGCCCCCACAGGATTGGAGGGTTACAGCAGACGGTGTGAAGAAAGAATCTCCACAGGGTTCACAAATAGAATTGAATAGTGGTGATGCTAGCATCTTCAGTGTGTTTTTTTCATACACTGAAAAGGTAATGTAATTTAAATATATATTATTTTTCTTTTTTTTGCTGCAATCAAATCCAGGCTAAATGAATAAACAGACAATATCATGAAAATTTTCAACAATGGTTTTATTTTATTTCAAAACACGCAATTTACCCATATTACCTTTTTTCTGTAACAGTTATTACTCCAATTTTTCTCCTTCTTGCACTGAATGAAAAGTGCTCAAAAGGCTCTCTGGCTCCCCCTGTTGGACAGGAAGAGGAATGAGGCTCTCCGCAATAACATGCCTTTTAACCTTTAACAGCTGCCTGAGAACAAGTTTGTGTGTGAATGTGAAACTTCAGTGGGATATTAAAATTGGCAAAATCTTGTGCAGAAGATTTTAAACGCAGACAGGTGTTTTCTCCTTAATAGCTCCTGTACTAGAACTTGACATTGAACTTGAATACTAAAATTCATGAAAGGGAAATCCTTGCACCTATCAAATTTAGTCAGCAACAGCTTCAGAAACTCCCACTGATTGTTTTTTTATGGATTGTCTTTACCCTTGGATCAATCTTTGGCTTGGGTAGATGTGTTCTACAGAGAGTTTATGTGCATGTCATTGTTTACATTTAGAGTTTTTGACTTTGCACACATTCTTCAGTATATACTGTGTTTCAGTGTAAAGTAATCTGGGCTAATTTGCTCCCCTGTTAAATTCCCTGCTTAAACACTTAAACCAGCACAAGATGTTAAGATAGGTTAGCTTATCATCTAATTGGTCATTCAGCCTGCCAAGTGCCCAAGAAATTTATAAAAACCAACAAACAAGATTTTCTAATCCCAGTCAAGTAAAGGCTGGTTATAGAAAGCAGGTAAAGTTTCAAGTATTCTGATGTATAATTGGTGCAGGTTTTCCTGAACATCATCCTTGTGACTAAAGTGGATTTTGAGCAACTGGAAAAGAGCCTAAACCATGCAGTCACGTCGATTAAGACTGAGGTAAAGGCTATTCTTTTCTTTGTATTTTTGCATAGTTCTCTGTGCAAAGACAACCAGCCTTAGCAGCTCTTTATTGATTGGTTTGTGTTTATTAGAGAACCGTGTTAGTGCAAACGTTAGCACTTGTCTGCGCTAGCTCTTTTCAATTGGTCCAGCACTGTGGGAGTAGTTAAGTGAGAGAAAAATGTAGCTAGATGCTAAAGTGAATATTAGTGTTAGCATCATGGTTACCATTAAAATGCTAAACTGTTACTTCTATTGTCCATTTTTGGTGGCTGAAATTTTGTGGAAGTTAAATCCTGAAAGAACGCATCTTTTCTATGTGTTACTATGAAATGCTACTTTAAGATTATCAGGGAATAGTTTTTGGAAAGTTAGCTAACGTAGCACACCATAAGCACCACAGCAAGCTAAATAGGACAGCTTCTTGCGACCACTGAGAGCCTCTTTCCTCTTTCCTTTCTCCTCATCTCCTCCTCCTCTCAGCCCGTCTTCTCTATATCATTTTTCGCCTTGTTTTGAAACTGATTGTCTTCTACCATCACAAAGACACTTGGTTCTGATTGATTGACAGGTAACAGAAGAGGAAGAGCACAGTGTGACTAAGGGGGTTGGATTTGCAGACAGACCCAAAGAGAAACATGATGTACGTGATGCTGTTTTACAGTTGATGAGAGATCATTACTGGTAGGAGGGGTCTGTTGCAAAAAAAAAAAAAAACTGTCCGGTAGCATTCCTGTTTCACATGAAATGGTGTGCAACCCAATTCGAGAAACACGCCACATGTAAACAAATGTACACAAGATTACATTTAAGAAGAGGAGACGTGTGTGGGTCCATGACCAAGTTGAGTTGCCCAGGATACATGGTCATGCGCTACTTTAAAGAGTTATTTACATAAAAGAAATACAAGGAGGGCAGAGAGGGCTGTAACAATACATGCACACAACCAACGAAAAACAACAGTGACGGAAAACTCTACAAAACAAAGACCCCTCCAACACTTTTACCACCCTTCCCACCCATGTCCAACTTTCCCCGGGGTCTATTCATCCAAGTCACTCCCACCAAATTCCAGGTCGATCCAGCTTTACTTTATACAGTATACAATAGTCATGCAGAAAAAAAGTGTCCCCACCACTTCAAATGGGAGGAGTTTGTTTTTTCATAGTTTTTTTTTCATAATTAATGCTAGGAGCACTCAACACAATCAAGCTTTAAATAAAGAAAAAGGAAATTAACATAGTTTAGTTTAAATAACGCTTAAATTGAAATGATTAGAAACTTGATGCATACATTGTAAATTCAGTGTACTGTTATTTCGCTCTTTTCTGTCGTCGTCCTTCAATTTTTGTTGTTGTTGCTTTCTTCCACTCTCAAATCCTTTTCCTTTCTGTCATGTCTAAACATTCAAATGTCTTTCTTTTATAAATAATTATTTACCACAATCAAACAAAATCATAACAGTAGTAATAATGATAAACAATTGGCAAATGAGTCAACCAAACAACAACAAACAACAAAACAATTTAACAGTATAAAGCTTCAAGTCACAAGTTCAAAAACTAACTATTATTAGTCTTAGTAGTGTTAGTGTACTCATTGTAATTAGCATTAGTTTAATCTGAATTACATAAACTTTACACAAAACATTTGAGGTATTTCAGAATCAATTGTCAACACCTTCCTGCCAAGTCCGTGTGGTTTCCAATGGGAGAAATATAAGAGGGAACTGGTTCAATGTTTCTCCTAAAATGACCTCTTCTCCTGAATCACTTGCAGGTATTTAAATCGTTGATAATCAAATTGTAAAAAACAGGCTTTTATTCTAAACTTGTTCTGGACTAAAATATTATCTTTAGAGAACCAAATTGCTCAGATTAAAATCCTGTCTGGTATTTTAGAAGTTGATTTATGATATATCTTGATTTAAATTAGACAGTGCTCCTGAAAATCGGCCATATGTGAGTACAGTACCTCGGCATATTAAGTGAAATCAGGGTGAATATATAAACACTGTAAGATATTTGCGAATATCTGCCAGTGCAAATAAAATAATCTGGCTTCACTCTCAAGACAAGCATAATGCAAAATAAAGCTGGCCGTTTTTAAAGTGCTCTCAGCACAAATAATTACAGTTAAGTGATACTGGAAAAACGATATATAAAGTTAGCATTATAAAGTGCTTTAACACCAGTGTATATCAAACAATAAAATCGCCCCCTGCTTCCATGTCTGTATGCCTGCCTACTGTACATTTGTATATTAGAGCGATTGTGCAAGGTGCCGTTCAGACAGAACGCGTTAAAAACGCGAGACTCCGCGCTTAGGAATGGAAAATAGCGCACGATCTCCAGACGCGTTTTTAAAACTAGGAACGGCGCATCCCGCCCGAGACACTGAAAATGGCGCCAAGCTTGAATAAACGGTCAAAACGCCAGTGTAACGCGTCTTTACGTAGAAAAACGAAGAAACGCGTTCTGTGTGTAACCTGACCAAGTGTGTGTGCTTCAGTTTGTGTATTATCAGAGCAGTCCCACCCGTTGTTGAAGGAAAAAGGCACTCAACTCAATCTGCATAGCAGCCGCTTCCCTCAGTGCGGTGCTATACAGTCTGACTGCACTTATATGTCACTTTGTATGTAAAAATTCATTTATATGTGTTTACAGCTGTAACAGCTTTGGTTATGCTATTGGGCTTTTGGTGTTTGGTGTGTATTCCTCCCTTTGGCAGCACAGGACTGGCAGGTCGAAGAATCTTTGGTATCAGTGGCTGTTTCACAAACCACCCAGCTCAGTGAGGTAGCCACACTGGTTCTCACTACAAACAAAATCTCAGTTTTATCAGCTAATGTACATATAGATGCCCAGTGATTTGTGTAGCACAAATCTGCTCTCTCTTAATGCTCATAATCAGGCCCACATGGAATCTATGGACAAATTTACGTGAAAGATTTTTGCACAGAATTCAAATGCTTTATTAAATACTTGGCTAATTTGATTATGCTTTCAGCTACACATTGCACCATGTTTGAATTTAATTCCGCTGATTTTTCTCCTGATATTTTTGCAGATTCCACCTGGGCCTGCTTATAAATCAATCCTCAGAGCATCGTCACATTAATAGTGCCCACTTTTATCTGTCCAGCAAGTCCTGCAACATTTCCAGTAATGCTACTGTTGCATTCAAACACACTAAAAAAAGACTCCTCTTCGATTTTTAACATCTCGCCATGGAGGTAAGGTTGTGCCCTTGTTTCACACCCATTCGGCAGGGTCTTTCAAGGATTTTGGGAGAAATTTTGGGTAGAATTCATGTTTTTTTCTCTCTCTCTCTTTAACAGAGCCAAGAGAGAGAAATATATTTTTCACAGTCAGTGAAAGTTCCTTCCGTTATGACCTGTGGTAGTTCACATGCAATGCAGAGATGTCCAGCTGCAGTCCTCCCAAGCTTGGTTATTCTTTTAGAAAGTCCTTTTTTTTTTTAGTTTTCTTTTTTTTTTTTTAAATGAATTTTTTAAATGATCAACAAGGTGCCTTACATATGCACAGATCACAAGTTTAATAAGAAATAGAAATATTTTGTATCAATTACCCGCTTTAATATTATGAAGAGAAAGCAAGTGGGAGTGAAATCAAACGAAAAATAGGGGTTAACGAGGAGGAGAAACTGTTGCTGTAGAGATATATTTTAGTGTTTCTGTTGTGTTACTGTAGAGATATTTCTACATTTTTATTTGGTTTTATCATACTAGCTGTACTGAATCATTTAAAGGATTGATTATTTTCATATATTTGTTTTAAAAAAGATTATGATTCTTTTTAAAAGATGATTGTTGGTTGCTATGGCACATAATGCCGGTTTGGGAGTGGACTCTGGCTGAGAGTATGTGAACATTTATATTATATTAAGGCAAACATTATTGGCACTAGATTAGATGTAACATTTTGGACTGTGTTTACCCCTTGTCCACTTTGTAGGATAAACAAAATATTTGATTTGTCAGTCAGATTTCAGTTCCGTGTGGATGTAGCATTTTGTAACAAATATTTCCATACGTGTTTAAAATGTGCCTCGTTGTGTTTGGTTGTACCTGTCTTGACATTAGGCCTATTGTGTATCTATATGGAATAAAAACTATTCTATTCATAGTTGAAATATCATAGGTGGCAGTCTGTCAAGATCAGAAATGGTGCACCGTTTGCTAAAAATGGTCTAGTATTTTGTCCCCAGACTAAAGGCTTTTGTCAGCTGGTTTGCTTGTTGCATTATGGACAGTTTGAATCATAAGGACACAAGTTAACCATGGCACAAGTTGACACAGTGCCATGAAACATAACAGTCCAGCCCTCCATTTCCATCTGTGCAAAATAAACCTCATGGAGAGCCGTGCTGGGCGAATATGTGAGTCCTTGTGGGAGCTCGTTTCATTTCACCTTCAGTAGAGGTCGATGTCCTTCGCTTTTCTGTCCGTATTGATTAGATCATATGCTAAGCTAATGAATTGAGAACCTCAGTGAAACAACTGGCCATTAGGGAATTGTGCCGCCGTGGGCCCGAGAGTGATGATGCAGGTGGTGGCTTTCTTTGACAACCTTGCTTGAGTCACAAGCCTTCTGTGCTGTGAGCTGTGAAAGTGCTCGTTTGTCCTCAACCGCACGAACAGACCATTTCAGCTCACTTCGTTGTGGTTTATGTTAATATAACGTGCTGCTTTTCCATGTGGAGATGTTTGGCTTGATTTAATAACAGTCCTAAAGTAAAAGGTTGCATTTAACGTGAAACATCGCCATTTTTTGGCAACAGTGGGATTGATTGGCACGCAGGGGGTGACTGTGAGGTTGGACTGATCCAGTCTCAGCCACCCAGGGGAAGAGGGATTTATATTTAAGCTTTGGAGAAGGTGGTGGCCGAGGTGCCTGGCTGGCCAGGACTGGCTACATGGCCATGGTGGTGTTCCTCATGCCAGCGGTCGACGCAGCGGCGACGTGCATTCATGAAGAAGTTGCTGACGGTGCTAAGTTCCAAGCCAAGCTGCTGTGAGATGGTCAGCTGCATTTCCTTCGAGGGCCGCTTGTTCTCCTTGAAAATGGCGATGAGTGTGCGGCGCTGCAAGTCAGTGAATACCAAGCGCTGCTTCTTGGGTACCATGTTGCGTTCCTTGTGCTGCTCCTGTTCCTTACGTTTGCAAGCTGTGGGGATCAGGAGGATGAACAAGAAAGATCAGAGAAAGGGAAGTAGACAAAGAAAACAGAGAAGAAAAAAATTCATTAGTCTTGTGTTTGCTCTGCATACTGAAATACCCTGTTTCAGAACAAATTCCACTGATGAACGGATTTGCAGGGAGTCTAAATTTTCAGACTCTACTGTTTGGCTGTGGATTAATAGTGATTTAAGACAAATCCATTCTATCTCCCCAGAGGTCAAAATCATCCCTTTAAAGAGAGCAGACAGAGCAGGCCAACGGTGAGTACCTCAGCCTGGTCGTTGGGGACACTGCTGTTTGATTCAATATTAATGCACTTACAGTGGGAGAGCGAGGGACTGGTATACAAAAGTATTGGTCTTTGTGTGTGTGTGTGTGTGTGTGTGTGTGTGTGTGTGTGTGTGTGTGTGTGTGTGAGAGAGAGAGAGAGAGAGAGAGAGAGAGAGAGAGAGAGAGAGAGAGAGAGAGAGAGAGAGAGAGAGAGAGAGAGAGAGAGAGAGAGAGATAGATAGATAGATAGATAGATAGATAGATAGATAGATAGATAGATAGATAGATAGATAGATAGATAGATAGATAGATAGAGAAAGAGAAAGAATAAAAGAAAGAGAAATAAAAAAGAGGAAAGACGCAAGAGGGTATTGACTCATCCTATTTTAGTGTATATGTGTCTGTTTTTGGAGGTGGGGTTGTCCGCAGAGACTTTGGTATGAATGCCCCTCCAGCAGGTCTGTAGTCTGCGACTTCAAACAGAGGCCACTGGAAGGCACGGACCTGAGAGAGGCAGAGTATTTTCAAACTGCCTTTAACTCACGCCTCCCTCTATTTGTTTCTGTCCTGGCAATGCAGAGAGAGAGAGAGAGAGATTCTGGCTGCCTACTTGAGGGCAGTAAACACTGCGAGTGTTAGGAAACATGAGTATGCCAAGAAAGGCTTTGGTTCATTTTAACTCACCAGTAAAAATAAATGTATAATGTGGAAAGGCAATCAAATGCCTTTTTTCCCCAGATATATCTAAATATACTAAACACACATTTAATATTTATTTTTACACTATTTATATGTTTTATTATTGGTTTGTTTTCCAACGCACTCACAGACCTTTTGCTTCTCTCTGCGTTTTTGTGAATGAATCATTCATTTCTTAGCCTGTAAAAGCAGAAGCTCTTTGCGTATTACTCTGATTTTAACTGTCTGTGTGGGTTTGTGGAGTGACTGGAGCCAAACTGTGGTGCCATGTATCTAATTACACTGAGCTGAGACCCATTGATCACGTCACCTCTCGCAGTCAAATCTGTTTACTACAGGCGTCTAACTGCCTGGACCACATCCATCATATTCAGATTCCATATCAGCCACTATGCGTTTGCACACACAAGCATGCAGGCGGGTGCGCACACACTATTAAATGCATTGTACACTTGAAGTGAGATGGTCCTCGCTACAGAACACAAGATCCAGGGGGCGTGGTTGGATCCAGATCCAATTCCTCTCACCTTACATATACCTTAACCTACCTGTCTCCACCCCCTGATCCCTAAACCCACCTATCTCCACCCGTTACACCTACCCATCTCCATCCCTAAACCTTCCTGTCTCCACCCCCTGATCCCTAAACCCACCCATCTCCACCCCTAAACCTACCCGTCTCCACCCCCTGAAATAACCACGCCTGAAAAAAGCAGATCTCAGCCTATCTGACTGACTTAGACGACCTTCCAGCAAAATTTACAGTAGCCTATTGGTTTTGAACGTCATTTGCCTTTTGACAGTGGTTTTCAGTACTCAAACACTACAGATTTTTTACATTTATATCCAACAAACCTAGGCTGTGTTTGGTGTTCAAATCTACCAGCAGATGTCGCTGACGATATTCCCTGGTGTAAACGGTTTACAGGCATAAGATTTTGTAATCGATATTGATCGATCGGTTGGGAAGGGGGCCCTGATTACTGAACCAAGCTCGGCGTAGAAAAGGAAAAAAATCGATAGCAGCAGACTTTAGAGCTACAGTGAGCAGAGAGTGGGACAGAAGCAGAAATATAATGTAGGCTACAGAAAATAATAAATATATAAATAAAATAAGTCAATGAGTGACAAAAAGTGAATTTAAATATTCGGATGGGATTTTGACAGTTTCTACTCGCTTATTTGCTCATTTGAATAATTTCACAAATTAGAAATAAAACAAGACTGACTGTAGGCTTTCTTTCTTTCTTTCTTTCTTTCTTTCATTAGCGATCTATAAAGATTCAGTATGATCAATGATATAGCCTACTGGCAGAATTTTGTTCTTCTGCCAATGATTAGCTATACAACATTATAAAAACTTCATTTTAAAGTTGTTATTTGGATTTATTACACAAAATATTGAAGTGGTTACACCTGGAAGGTAACAGAAGGTTACAGGTCATTGCACAAAATAGGTGCATTTTTGTCTTGATTTTTAATGCAAATTTCTTCAAGATTTTTAACATTCTGTCATACAAAGGAATGCATTTAAATATTAATAAATTGTGTTGTGCACTGTTAAGTTAAATCTAACAATATATGTTGCGATATAGCTGTCTTTAAAAAATTAACATTTGATGGTAACAGGGTTGACAGGTTTACGGTTAAATTTCGTTTAGCCATTGCTAGACTTGTTCTCAAGGTCAGTGTGTTTATTAGAAAATTATTTAAATCTTATATTTGTGAATAGGCCTATCAATTTTTAAATAATAATAATTGTACAATGTCATGATAATAGAGTTGACTACTGACCAAATATTACAAAGTGATAAAATGAGAAGACAATTGCATATTCTTACGCGTATAGGATGAAATTGTACATTATTTGATAATGATAATAGTAAGAAAAATGCAAAAATTTTTATTTTTTATTCATTTTGAATAATGCAACAAGTAGGCTACTAAAGTTTTTCATTGTTTACACATAAAAGTGACACCCTTTTCGTGAAATGACAAGATATTCATGGCAAATATCTAAAATGGTTAAGTAAAAACAGTTTCCGAACTTTAAGGCTGTTTCCTATTCTCTAGAGGGGCAATTTCTGACTTGTCTTGCACACCAGTGATAGCGGGATAAACCTTTGGTGTTCAATACCGGTCGATCTAATTAATTATAGTTCCATTAAAATTGTTCTGGTAATAAGCCAGAAACTATGGTAGGCCTGCCTTGTACCAGTGGGCTCTGAGTCTCAATTCAAAATAATACCAGTTTAATAACACTGCGTGCTGTGCAGTGTGGGGAATGACAAATGAGGACACACTGCAGTATGATTCTGAATAATTACTAAAAAACGCAGCTACACGAGTCCAGAAAAACTCATTTATGTATGGCCTATGATAGTGTTAATTAGTCTCAATATGGGACATATGCCAACCGCAGGTACGTCTTTAAATTATTTTTTATTTAACGCAAATGTATGCCTAACGCCTATTTGTTTTTTAATGAGACTTTATCTATTCGGATATGTTCAAGTGCGTTTTTAACGAGAGCACTTAGATGTAAGCATTTTTAATCTTTCTTTTAGCATTTTTAGCATTTCTTTTTAAACTTTTTTTTTTATGGCCCAATGGATTATAATGTTTATCATGTTCATTCATTCTATGATTCGAACATATATATATATATATATATATATATATATATGTATATGTGTGTGTGTGTGTTTGTATATTATAAAAATTCAGTCTAAAATAGGCTTAACTGAATAATTGAAAAAATAAATAAATAACGAAATATGAAAACAAACCTTGATGCGTCCGTTTCATTTTTTGCCAAATAGTTTTATTATTTATTTATTTATTTGCTAGAATAGTTGTGTTAATGGGTGAGCTCTTCTTGGAAACAAGATTGTGCTTAAGGCAGTCTAAATACTCGACTAAAATTCAGTGTAATGCAATAAGGAAAGATCAGTATGCTAATGTTCAGGTAATTTGAAATAACAGCTCAACCTGTTAAGAAACTCGGCTATTTACTGAAGCCAAGACATTATCGCAAATCATTAGCCCTGAACTTAAGTCAGAATCATTGCGTTGACGAAGAGGATATTAAGGACATTATTGAAACAATGAAAATCTAAGCCACATATATGAAATGTTACAATCTGCGACACAAATATGTCTTTTAATACACATTAAGTAAAGTGTATTGTCGGTGTGCGGATTATGGCCCACAATGATTAATAGGAGGACTATTTCTATGTTGGTCGACATTACTTCCGATACCGATTCCAGTGGAACGCAGTCGATCAACGTTCTGTTGCTATGGAAACTTTTGTGGTGATTGGAAATTTAAAGTTATATTAAAAGAACAACAGACTTTTTGTTGTTGCTCCCTAAGTGCAGTGTTTAAACCAGCAAATGATGTTCTACATTTTAGATGTTTATCAGCCTTATATGTTCAAAGCTTATGATATGAATCGTTGCCATATAATAAATTATTGATATTGCAGAATACAGTGTGTATTAAAAGCTACAGTGAAATGTATGCATGTATTCCATCAAAGGCAATCATGTTAGGATTTCTCTTTAAAGGCCGATGGCAGGTTCTTGTCTTTGAGGGTTAAATGTGGGTTCATCATCATATCTAATTGGAACTATATAATAACCAAACTCCAAGGGTTCAGTCCAAGGGTTCATGACTTCATAAATAGAAATAAATAAGTAAATGGTGTCTTCTGTGAAAGCTGGAGGTGTATGTGAACTCTCTTGGATTTCAAGTGGGAGGACTGAGGGAGTGCAAGGATCGATGACAGGCCACGCCACGCAGCCGACCAGTCTGCCTAGGATCGATGCATAGAGTGTGGCTGAGCTGAAATTGGGAGCGGAGTGGCTCCCATAGAGATCTGTTCAATGGTGGTTAAAAAGTCAGTGTGTCATGAAATTGCCCTTGTAATATGAATTGCTTTCATCAGCAACTGGGGTGTGTTTTGACATGAGTATGCTTGTGTACAGTCTAAATATATTTAATATCAGTGCAATCAGAGAAATAAGCAGGGAAATCTGAATTCATAATGGATTTGTTGGAAGTTGTGGTTTGTGAAACACTAATGTAAATAGCTGATGTGGGGTTAGTATGTTGTGAGGCTTGTTGTCTCACTGGAATGTTACTAATGAGGTTACACCTTTTTCTGCTTTTTTCCAGCTCTCTTTGTCAATGGCTGACTAAACAAGCACATGACTTTTAAAAGTTTCTCACCTTTAAAACAACTCACTTGTAGGCTACCATTTCTTTAAGACTTATCATGGATTGAATTTATCTTTCTCTCTGATTGATTTATTGGCTGTCCGCTGGTTTTATCAGCGTGGTGCTAATCATCTCAAAGGTCGATGTTTTGACACGGGCTGATTCTGCTGAATTAGCCGTGAAGGAGGGTGGTGGGCAAGGTAAAGGGCCAAACCTATGAGTAAACTACTTTACAAGTTAGTACTCAAATCTTTTGTTTTAAGAACTAAGCATTTCTTACTCATCTCATTGATTTTGACAGGATCATAACACAGAACTATTGTGGTGAGATCAATAACTGGACAGTCTAATAAAACTGTTGTTTAACTTAAACATCCTCTATAGGCATATCGACACATTGGCATGTGTTTAGTTGTAAAGACTTCTTGACCTGCAATTACAGTGAAGTGAGTATAAGAGGTCTGAAGGGTTGAGGGACCAAACACCAAACACCACAAAGTCTGGAAAGAACATTTAAAACCTCTGAAAATACCACAGGATTGATCAATAGGATTCATTTCTTGTGTGGACTCAAGCTGTCATTGAACACACACAGCTACACTGTACAGAAAAAGAAATTCCAGCAAAAACGTTTTTTAAAGCCTGACTTCTTCTGTAATGGTGATCGGATCTAGAGAACATGTAACATCAAAAACATTTTTTTTTTAATGTCAAAAGAACCATATACAGCAAAAATGGTTCTTGCAGGGACTTTCTAAGAAGGTGGTCATTTGCGTTACCTAAAGGACCATTATTACAATCTTTATTTTTAAGATTAACTTCAAGGAACATTTTAAAATGTTGACAAACTAAAACTCTCAATGATGGTATGTCACTAAATTGTGTTGGGCTCTGGGTTTCACACCTGTTACAAGTTGGATTTATTGACTAATTAAGCATGTTGTGGGCTCAATGCATCTGTAAATGGTGTAATGGCACACTGATGGAGTCACTGCATTGTTAAATGGCCCTTGATGCCTCAAGATGTGTCAGTGACCAGCCAGTCTCTCAGACTCTGGAGGGAACATGTGGTTTCTGACCAGTTGAATGTTTTTTTTTTATGTATTACAGGGTTAGGTGTTGTTGTTGTTGTTTTTGTTGTTGTTTTTGCCAATAAAAGGCTGTGCATCTATATGTAAAAAAAAAAAAAACAATAATGTGCATATATATATAAAAAAAAAGGTATTTAAGAATTTTTGGGGGGAATTATGTTTTTATTAGTTTGCCTTTATGATAGACAGTTGACATGTATTGCATTGTCTAATTGTAAATGGAAATTAATTTAATAATTTAAATTATATTGCACACGCAAGATTTATATGAGTTCTTTAATATGAAGCGACAAATAAAGTACTCTAACAGGGAATGTAAGAAAAATAACATTTGTGCTTATAGAACTAGCTTTTTTAGGTCACTCTTGGATGAATAAGACAGAAAGTGAAGTTTACTAGATGCCCAAGTGCTTTGTGCGTGACTCAATCGAGTTGGAGGCGTTGTTCTGTAATATCAGCTAAGATAAAATTATTAAATCCCCCTCTTGGTATGATTTAGTGGTGACGCAATGCAATTTAACCCTTTGATTCTCTTCTCCTAGGCGGCACGGTCTCTTAGCAATTTGATTTAAAGGTCACTCTCTCCTATCGATCCATTTTGGCGGGCGAGCACAGAGATTGATCATGAAAATCTAAGCTCGCGGAGACAGTAGGCTACTGCACGCATTATGGAGCAACAATGTTAGATCTTATGGTGGCGCGTACTACTTATGTTGGGACTATTCTGTCCTCAGTTATTTTAAAGAACAGGATTAAGGAGCTGGATTAAGATATTACACAAGATACTCTATGTTGACTGTCATAATGGCATTTACTGTTAAAAATAAGGTAACATTACGATGTAAAGTAGAATAAACATCTGTCATGTGGACTTCAATCTAAATATAGATGCAATAACGCCAATATCTCTCGCAATGGGTATGCGCGAGTCCACATTGTTTGCAAATAATAAATTATTATATTCGTGTGTTTTTTGATATACAAATACGCAGAGTAGATTTTTGAGCAGCGTTTAAGTAACAACAAAAGTTGTGTTTACAGATAAGTCAGAATTCACTAAATTGACGCCTACAAAGAAAAGTAGCTTTCGTTTGCTGAGGTTACCATAGCAACAGTTCGCATTTCGAGCCCTTTCCCTTTGAAGAGCAACGTCAGAACAAAATTACTGTAATTATTTATCACTTTATTCTTTTTACTATTCACGCGTTTTTTTTTTTTTTACACCAAACATACCTTTTATGATTTTTAAATAGATTACCTTTAGCTAGTCGTAAAAAAAAACAAATTGGTTTCACACAAGACGAACCTCATTAGATATTAAAAATACCTTTAAAAGTCGACTCCCTGTAGTCATTAAAGTACGCGCATAATGGCGGAAACCCCTATCTTTAAAATTAGAATAAGACAGTAGGCCAAATGGGTAGGGGACGAAAGTGAAGTTTCTCCCATTTGGTTCAACTCAAGCTACTGAAACAGCTAATCAAGCAATGGAAATCAATACAAATGCACTGCTTGTTATATAGACCCAAACTATAATGCGAGACCCTTTAAGTCACATATGGCATTTATACAAACCGTGGGTCTAAAGATCGTGGAATGATGTTGGTCATGGAATTTGCCTGACAGTAAAAGATTATCTTCGAACACCCTGAAATAATAATATTTTAAAACGGCTTCCATGCATCTGTTTACCAAACAGGTGACTGAATCTTCATTTTTCACTTCTGGCTCTATCAATTATTAAGGTTAACATCGATCATTTTCTTGGCCTGCAAAAACGCGTCTCCCCTGAAAATGCCTCTATTCGCTAATCCTAAATCAATTGCGTCCATCCTCGTGGGCTGGGAACTGGAGGCGAGACTGGAAGTCATTTTGATGAGGAGGAGGAGGATGTTGAGTGAAAAGCAAACACTTCACTTCAAAGTGTTAAAGTTTGTATGTATAATATGTAGTACCAATCCTAAATGGATTGATTGCGCTCAATTTCATGCGCGATAGCAATTCTTATCCGTATAGGCTTGGCCACAGAAATTATCAAGTGGTGGGTACCTCCCATGGATGCTATGAAAGTAATTTAGTGAACAGGCTCTAAATTAAATTTAGTAAAAAAGCAAATTTACCATCTTGTGGTGCATTGCATATATATAAAAACATATTGACTTTAGTCTTTAATATTGTTTTTATCATTTCCTTTCTTGCAACCATGACTATATGTATGATGCAAAGTAAAATCTACATCATTCCTCCTAAACAAAACAGTTGGTAAATCCAGAGTCCAATGGGAGAGAGTGCTGAGCCGGTATAATTGATGTACTGGCTATCTTTATTGATCGCTGTATTGATTGGGCCAAACACATTGAGATGGAGTGTGGAATACAGCACAGATGCTGAGACGAATTGTTTTTCATCGTTAATACAATTTTAAACAATTTTTAAAAATATTAGTATTTGAGGGTTGCGATTTTTCTGTCAGATTTACGCGTGACGTCTGATATGCCATATATATATATATATACGAGTGCTTATTTGGAGGTTATATATATATATATATATATATATATATATATATATATATATATATATATATACACACACACTAAAATAATCTCTCTTTTTTTTACAGTATGGTAGGCTTCAGCGCCCCAGAAGAGCACTACCAAATGATCCCACAGACACGGGCATTTTCACATTAGCCAAGCAGTGCCACGGCATTGATTTTTGTGACAATGATGAATTTGGAATAGTAATTTGAATTTATTGATTGATGTAGTGAACGAGTATTCCCAGACTCTCTATGAAACACAACCCCCAACTTCTATATGCGCTCAGTGCATAATGGCTCGTTTAAATGCACTTGCTTTTGTTATTTGCATACTATAGTAATTCCTCATTGAGCCGAATTCACGATCCAGGACGTGCAATGGCTTTTATTTTATAAAAGTTATTATTTTATTTAAAGAGTGCCGGAGTTCGTCAAATTACGGTTTTACAGTTTTAACAATAGTTAATACAAACAATATTAAGTCTACTAAAAGCTACGATGTTAATTGTTTTAAAATAAATTATATATGTCTGTGTGTGTGTGTGTGTGTGTGTGTGTGTGTATGCAGTATCACACTTTAAAGTGCTTGTGTAATGTGAAATACATAGAGTTTAAGTTACTACCTGTAACATAGACTTTGTCTTCCGTTTAGGGTAACTTGCTTTTAATAGGGTGTGGAAGAAAAAAATCTCGTTGCCCAATTAGCTTTAACAGCAACGGCACTTAAGAGGACAATTGAATAGCGTTTAAATCTTTATTTACCTGAACAACTTTAAATGCGCAAAGGAACCATTTACATTCCATTAAGTGCTTTTCAACGGGGCATTGACTGGAACTAAAATATGCCACTATATCCTGGTTAATTGAACCCACAACTGAAATACGACGTGTGGTGATAGGTCTGGATGGGTCACCGCAGCGGTCTCTCTGCCTACCATTATCATAGGTAATTTTCACTATACACACCTTTTTTATTACATTTAACAAACGTAATTTTCAGTAAACTCATTTTAAGGTTAAAACTGCACATTCGTCTGCTCTGTTTTAGTTTGAATTAAAAATAAAATAAATTATGCTGAGTAGCTATGGTGGTGCAAAACTAATTTTGTTGGTGTCTTGATTTGAAGTCAGTGGAATCAAATTATTAAGAAATAAATATTTAGAAAAATAAATATCTTTTTTTTTTCTTTAAGAGAACTGAGCTTCAAGTCACTTAATGACATACATTAGGCATTTCAACAAACCTAAACACCTGCAACAGGCCACAGATGGATATGCTAAGTAAAAGTAATTTACACCGGCTAACAGATTTCACCTGCCTCCAGTTTAAATAAAATAAAAAATTCTAATAACTTGATCGTATTAATTATGTACCTATATTTTCTCAGCAAATATATTATCAACAAATATAGTTAAATTGAATAATTTTAGATGTCCCTAAAAATACTTATTTTTGTTAACTGAAGGATAGCCTACACTGCCTGTTTGCTTTCTAAATGTTTAAATCATAATCGTCTGTTATTTTATTGTCTTTCTGAATAGGAACAGATGCCTTTCGATGAACTGTGAGAAATCAAGAACAACTATAGTGTACAACTATAGTGCATTGATTGCATTATTGAAGAGTATGGAAGAGTAAAATATATAGATTAGTATGATTGTTTTGATTTCCTCTTTTGCACGAGGAAACTTCAGTGACAGTCACTCACCTGCAAGCCTAAGGGCCGACATGCGCTGAAACTCGGGTTCCTGCAGCCACTTCCACATCCGCCTGAACGTCTCCCGACCTGACTTGAGTTTACTCCAGGGTTTGGGATTCCGCAGGAGGTCTGAGAGAGTGCCTTGAGAGCGACACAAGATCCTCTGGGCAAAGATGGCCTGTGGGATGCTGTACCGCTTTAACTCCGCCGTTATTCGCTGAGCTATCTCTTTAGTGTTGATCTCCTCTAGCTGTCCTGACCCACTACCTTGTCCGCCACCACCTGCTGCCTGCCTATCCCGCTCCGAGAGCACCGATCCGTTCGCCTGAGAGTGTGAGTGACTGTGGTGGTGGTTGATGCCGTTGAGAGAAGACATGATGCCCGCCCCATGGCCCCCTAAACCCCGCGCCAGGTGCTCTTCTCCCCGCCCGAGCATCGCAGCATGGCACTCGAAGCCTCCCGTGGAAATCATTTTATCGTTCCCCAGGTGAGTCGGACCGTACGCGTTCAGAGTCTGTTGAGAGTTGTGCAAAGACCCAAGGCCGTTGGAAAGAGGCGATAAAGGTTGTCCCATCCCGGACAAGTCTTTGGAGTAGTGGCCGTATAGGTTGCTCATGGACGCGAGGCCCCGGTCATCCCGCATCAGCGTGAAGCTGCCGCTGACGTTCCCGGCGGCGAGACGCTGGTGCGCGGGATGGTGGTGAGCGTGAGGGTGCGGGTGGTGGTGAAATTTCTCTGAGACGTTGGATATGGGAGGCAAATGGTGCTGCAGCGGCGTCAGGGTCGTGTAAGTACTGCTCAGACTCATGCTCGAATCGCACGACATGGTCATCGCTTGATGGAGAGGACCGGACAGCGAATGGTCCGTGCGATACTCCCCGGTCCCGTCCAGTATCGAGGCCATGCTGGACACCATCGCTGACCTCCCGTGCGATGACACCAAGTTTCTATGTGTCGCTGACTGTCGCGCGTGAGGAGAGTTCATCAAGTCCCCCGTTTGATGGGAGTGTGGCAGGCCGTGCAGATTCCCAATGTTTTCCATTGTAAGTTCCATTGTTGAAAGACACTGTTTTCCCTCTCTCTCTCTCTCTCTCTCTCTCTCTCTCTCTTTCCTTTCTCTCTCACACTCTCCTTTCCAATAAATTTTAAACGATCTCAAAGCCGCGCGCCATTGATCCCCGAGATCTTCAGTGTTAGTCAATCCAGCATTTCACCACGCACATGTACGTACGCCTGGTGTCTAAACGCTTGTATCTGTCGCCGTGGCGCGCGTCTTACTACTGACAGTCCAAGCTGACCGAGTGAGAGTGTTTGCCTCGTGACCGCGCAAATATATTAAGATGTGCTGTGCCTGTTTGCACGGCTGCGCGCACCGCACAAAATAAAGGTTCTTCGGTGATTCCTATAGGTTCAGCAAATAGCCTTTTCTTTCTATTCAGAAAAAATGCTTATTTATGGATCTTGGGGTCATTTTATAGATAAAAAAATCTATATATCTATAAATGTTTCATTATACAGTTTCTTCAGCCTATTGGCTTCTGGTGTGTTTAAAGCGCCAGGCTATAGTTGTTTTCTAAAGAGCTAAAGAATAAAAATATCCTAGTGAAACTTCATCAACATGTAAAAGCCTTTTTAAAGGGTGTACACTCACTCTGCTTTCAAACTAGGGCTGACGTCACCAATACTTCTAATATTGGTGATTCACTTCTCACAATTCGTCCCTCTGCTGTAGTTAAGAGGTTGAATTCGAGTCTTTTACTTTCATGGGGTGACACCTGCACACTTTGACACTAGTGTTATTGTGAATTATTGGGGATTCCTTTATGGACATGATTCATCGGTTTCTCCTGATAAAGTTGCTTAACTTGGCGCCAGCGCGCGACATCTTAATGGTTAAATATTAATGGATTTCCCAAACCCAAAGTAGATAAGATAGTCAAATTCCTTTTGAACGACATGACATCACATGGGGTTAATCATATCGTGTGTTAAACGTTTGAAAGTTTAACAAATGTAATTATCTCAACAAATAGCTGTTTGCAGTTTTATAAGGCTTTATGTTGTGGCAGAAACGTATGTGATTTAATTATCGGCACCTTGAATAGCAGAAACAAAATACTTATTAAAACAGAAAGAAAAAAGAAAAAAAGCAAAAGGTCAGATTTCATATTCACTCAAGTTTTAGGCCGCATACACTTTCATTAGACAAGTTTCGAGGAGATATTTCTGTTTCCATGATGCTGCATGGATGAGGACAACATGGAAATGTATCACATTCCTTTTTTACTTAGTTGTTCCATTTACATACAGGCCTAGCTTTGTGATTCACTAGACTTGAGCATGTATTACTTTTCAGCCATTTAAATACTATAGGCATAGGCCTGTTCTGTTTATAAAAACACATAGGCTACGGTTACTGCAAAACTCGTGGGCTTTTGAAAATATACAGCCTATATATTTAATTGTTTCTTATTTTCGAGATAATAGTTAACACTGCTAAAATTAATTTGATGAAATGGATACGACAATGCCTAGTTGTTATTGTTTTTCCCCCGACGATAACTTCCGGTTTACGCCTGTGATTTAAATGCACTCAGTCATAGATCAATAAATTGATTATTCAAAATGGAATGGGCAATAAATGTAATATACGCCTATTTCTCCTTCTCTTTCTCTCTCTCTCTAAGAATGGACTCGCAAAAGGAGAATCCCTATTGTCATTGACTATCATAGCATCACTCATTTATTTGACCATATTTATTGGCACCAATAAATAAAACGGAAGAAAAACATCGATATAGGCCTATTTTCGAGCGAATTTCATTTAATCTTATCGCTGGATGAGGCAAACAGCAAAATAGTTATGTGTGTATAACAGAACCAAAACAACAATGCAACTAAATAAACGACTTTTATTAGTTTAACTTAGCTTAACTTCACTAGCTTCATTGCAAATATCCAGATAGGCTGCTGTTTTCTTATTGATCCTTGCAATCAGTGTTATTTAAAATAAATTTGGCCTCTCACAAATGCTGCAGCCTTGCAGGTTTTTACTCATGGTGCCTTCGCTATTTCTATTCTCATAAACTTAGAATGTGATTTTATGTAAGCAGCTGTGAAGTAACTTGGTATCGGACCATATGCTACATAATCCTTAATTCCAATGTTCATTGCATGCTATTTTTGGAGGCTATATTAATTCCAAACATCTAACTCAAGGGTCAGTGATAGTATAATGTTATGTGGTGCCCGTATAGGCCTGCACGACAAAAAGTGTTCTGATATTTCTGGCTCATATATCTGGACACAACCACAATTGATTATTGCATTGATTTGTTCCTTGCTATTTACAAAATCATGCTCTGCTATGACAACATAATTGAATGCGGTTTAATGTAGAGATGAACGGTAAAAGCTGATGCGTTTGCTAGTAAAAACATCGTACAGTCAGTTTTATAATAAGTTTCCTGTATATCGTTACATTTATGATACTGACAAAGTATATAATAGCCTAAGTTATAAGCATAAGATAAAAAAGGCTGTAATAATAAAGTTAGGAAAGAATGTCTATATGGGGTTATCAGATTTAATTATACAAACGTGCTAAACACATGGTGAGTGATTGTATATACTTTTGATCATTTGATTCAAACTTTTTTTCTTTATAAATATAAGGGGGAAAAGTATTTCAGTAAGTGGACTATTTAAACTGTAAAAATGGTTTGACCAAATGGTGCACCTAGAAACACATTTGCCTTTGTTTTAAAATTACACGTTTTTATACTGTTTTTCTAATTATAATTATTTGTGTGGGACTGCGTAGGTTGAGAGGTTGCTCATACTGCATATTTAAAATCTACCCAACAGATATGTAATTCTTTAGGGGATAAAGTTTTGCACTATTCTATAATAACAGTGTTTTGATTTTCTGAATAATGTCTAGGAGCCTATAATGTAACATTGTACTTGCTGCATAAATTATTAGAGAGCAGACCCTGATTTAATTTTCGCTCGAATATTCAAATGAGCTAGACGTACCCTGTGGCTCACATAGTATGAAATATTAAAGCTGTCGATATCCAAATAGAGACTAGGAAAAGCCATGGAGACTCAATATTTTATTTTGCATTTCTAAGGGTGTGAGTCTACAAACACAATTGCTTAATAATAAGTGTGTCCACTGGTTGCATTATAATGATGCATCTGTACATTTCATATCATAAAATAGCAATTTACACATTAAATTTATGATGGAAAATTTGTTCAGAAATAAACTCTTGAAAATTAGTTATCACGGCCATAATGACAAATTATTGTGATATTATTTTAAATTGCAGTAAGCCTTCCAGTAATCATAACTCATTTTTTTTAAATCGAATAACAGCTATATTCTCCGAACTTCAAACGAACCCTTTATTTTATTTTATTTTATTTTGAAGTTTTTTTATTTATTTATTTTTTTATAATACATTTCTTTAAATGAATTATGTGTATTGAATCAATTTATTTCCTTAAATTTTGCATTTCAAACCTGTCATTCGGATGGGAAGCTGCTCATTTAATAGTGTGTACTGCTGATTAAATGGCTTCTGTTTAGTGTACTTTAAAGGTCCAGGTAATCTTTCTATGGGTTTGATCAGTTTCTGTCACAAAGTGTGACAAAGATAGACTCAAATTTGCTTGACTGCATTATTATTATCACTTAGCTGATCGATCACACCCTAAAGTAAATTTACTTGAATCGGTTTATTGGCAGAATTCAAGCAGTCCTGCTGAAACTGACCATTGCAGCAAGGAGTTAGGTTAGACTTGAAATTTAGTTTCTTATCGGACAATAAAGTCTTCAAGATTTGGCTCTGTAATACCTCAAATCACTCCATCTTAAAACTTTGTTTTAAAAAATCATTGACGTTTTGATAGAATCATCGTTGAGCAAACACTTGTATTACCTTAATACTTAAAACATGGAGCACAACATCTACGTGCTATCTACGTAGAACTCTCTGACAAAATATTTAGTTGCAATGTCGTTTTAACTTTAATTATAAACAAGTTCTTTGGAACGTCATATTTTCTTGTAGTTTTATTAATTCTTAAAACGATAATAATTTCTGTCCGAACAACTATTGCATACGATATAGATATCACAGATCTCTTGACACGATATATTCAGAAGCTGGATATATCGAATACATTATTTCAAATAAAAAAAAACTATAGGTTCTGCACGAGGTAGAATATATTAATATTTAGCCTATTGTTACATTTCTTTGTTCCTGTAGTTGTTTAGATATATGAAAGTTCTTGTTGTTTGGAAATTTATAGGTTTCTATGTCTTCAAAGCACTAAAACAAGTGTATTTGTAAAGAATTATAAATTAACATTTTTAAACGAACGTTAAATACATTCTGCAATAAGATCAGTCTGTGAACCCTTAAAATCTCTCTTGCGATGATAAAAATATCATCTTCTCAGACTGAGCCCTGCTCTGCATGTGGAACCGGATTTTCAGTGTGTTCCGTGTATTTAGAGACCTGTGTATTTGAAAATGCTCTGCGAAAGAGGGCATGTGATCTATGGCTCTGGTCTCTGATCGATATATCCGCATTCTGATCGATTGGTATGGCAGAAATCTCAGGGACCCATATAAAGATTTCCATCATTTCAGCCAAACGCGGCATTTAAAACTGTTTGTTTATTAAACGTATATAGGCTACTTTAATCCACATTTTAGAAATGTGCTTTCTTTAACTATGTTTGTAATCATTTAAATAATGAATAATAGCCTACATATATTAAATAGTTTAGTTTAGAGTATTTAAAAAACATTATTTATAGGCTATCTTACGTTTTGCTTTTACTGAGTTTCAGCTCCGAGAAGTCTGTTGTGGGCCAAATCCTCATTACAAGATCACGTACTCTTGCCCCCCCCCCCCCCCCCCCTCTATTATAAATTTACAATAAAATAGGTCACTTTACACTCACTTTGTGTTTTCCATATTAACAAAAATAAGCTATTATTATTTTGTTATTGTTTTATTTCGCTTGTTCTCTTCCCACTAATATGGCTATATTATTTTAATATATATCTCTTTTTTTTTCTTAATGTATAGCTGCACACTGAATGATACAGATTCTAAAAGTCTTTGCTTTCTCAGTCTCACGGATAGCCAGCATCATTTAAATATAATCGATTTGCCTATATCGATTATTGTAGGCTGTTTCACAGATGTCATATAGGCCTACTTTCCTTTTTTATCTGACCTCTACTTTTTCCGAATGAAAACTATTTTTACATTGCCCTAAGTAAACGCTGCAAGAAAAACAGTAGTTCATAGCTTGTCATGCAACAAGTCTTTATGATTGCACTGTATATTAATATTTAGGCTATATTTTATTTCCAGTAATTTTTCAGTTTTGCCACAGTAAGGTGTGTTGACAAATAATGTAATATAATTTTGTATTAGACTTTTGCAACTAAGGCCATGAAAAGAAACATCTTCAAGCGCAATTTATCTAATTTCATGGACGGTTGTAGCTCACTAAGTAAATGTCGACAATCCACAACACCACGCTATTGTGTCAAACACCTCAGCTCACTGCTTTTCACCTTAGGCCTGTTTTAGTAACGATGAACTCTTCAACCAGAATTAATAATTAAGAAATTATCATTTTTATTGGCTATCATCAGTAATCGATCCTTAAAATTAAATTCATTGAAACTGATAACCGTGATTGAAAATGTTTTAGTACTGATTGTTTATTAATATTTCACTTGTTGTCTGCACTTAAGATTTAAAATTACATTTTGCAGTCTTCACGCACCTGTTTGCGTTAGAAATGTAGCTAGTCTAACTTTGAAACAATCTTGCTTGAACTATTTCATAATTTATAAATAAATATCCAAATTGAATTTCGGATCGTCAAAAGCCGTATATGTGAACAAAAAGAACACGTATATAGTTTTGTGGTTTTAAAATAATCAAATTTAATTATGCAAAGTCAACATACTGTATGTGTTGTAAATTGTTTTCATTTATTGCATGTAATAACTCCTGGTAGAGCAGTGAGTTTACAGTCATCAATATCTGTGTACGTGTGTGTATGCGCGCACCTTCGTCTTTCAGTACAAGGCTTTAGACTGAGAGAGAAATAGCGAGGGAAAAAACATTCCCAGCCTCCACAGCCGAGAAAGCACTGGTTGCTAGGCGACAGGCGAAGAAGAGATGGATTGAAAAGGCATACTCGATCAATTCCGGTGAGAGTGAGGGGGGAAAGGAGAAAGGAGAGAGTGACCCAGAGAAAGAGAGGGGGAGAAAGCAATTGCGGCCAAATTCATACTGCAATCTTTAAGCTCAGTCTCCGTTACTCCGTTACCTGCCGCCGCTAAAAACATTTATCGCCTCCATTTTCTGACTGACCTCAAAACTGTCCGTGCACCTGCCTCGAATAGGTTCCAACTGACTTTTTGTTTAACGTGCAATTCACAATTCACAGCCCGATTGGTCAGATCCACACAGATGCCCGCTCCACCCCGCCGCACGCGCGCATGCGCTCACACCCGCAGTGTGTCTGCACAGAGCAGTGTTGAGTGTATCGACTCTGTATTGATTCTTCCACTCACCTCCCTGCAGTCAGCTCTTGTCCTACATAGCAGGGCCTGTCTGATTTCTCCATTAATGGTCCTTATCCAGCGCCAATCTTTATTTAAACTGAAAAGTAGGAATCAGCACCCTCCACCCCTACCCGTTGTCCAATCTTTTTCTTTCTTTCTTTCTTTTTTTTTCTTATTGCTTTTTTTTTGTTTTAGATTGCTCTACATGTTTTTTTTTCCATCGGAATAGTTAAGGTCGAAGCAGTTTGCATGAGTTGGGTTTGAGTTGAAAAGCGATGACTTTCCTTATCCTTATCTTCCTCATGCAGAAACAAGCCATAAGCAATAAGACACTGGTTTCTATCTGTCCTGGCACACACAATTGGGATTAATTGATCTCCTTATACCACAGATAAATCAATGTCCTCACCCACTCCATTTATTTGTCCAATCATAGCAGGTGTCATTGGATCAACGAACCTCTTTAGCCAATAGGAGGTGGACTGAGCACTGATTGACAGCACTCAACGTTGGAAGTAGTCAATCAAATTGGCATTGGAAAGGGAGTTATATGGACTTAGCGCCCAAAATACTCTTCCTTGACACAAGCTGTAGGCCTACCGGCAAATTATATGAAAACATGTAGGACAATGTATAGCCTAAAGACATACAATGTTAGACCAAATTAAAATGTTAAAAATAAGAAGTAAAGATTTTACCTGGTGCGGTTTTGAAGTGTTACGTGAAAGAAAAAGCTGTTAGAAATTGTGTTTTTCTTGGTATTATTAAAGGCCAATATTTGGCGGAATCATTTTTGGATAGTTAACACAGAATAAAAAATTGTCATTGCACACCCACATGTAGTTCCATCCAGGTTTTCGTTCTTTTTCAGAACACCAAAGAAGATATTTGAAGAATGTTTTAGTTTGCTTATAAGTTGTAAGTCAATGGGGTCCAAAGGTTTGCTACAAAAAAATATAATAATAATTCTAACTGTAGGCCATATAAATTTACTGTCATCCTTCTGTGTTATACTTAAGTTTAATAAATTCATAAATATAAATTCTCAATCTTGCTCCTAGACCCCTATCATTTCTGTTCCTGGCCTATTTAACAGCTTTAATATATATAAATATATATTTTCAACATTTTGTTTTGCTTGGTTTTCATTGGCATCAATTTATATAGCCCATCTACCCCAAGGTCTGCACATCAACAGTACATACTGTGTATAATAGAGCTGTGCCCTGCATAATGTCCCACTGACCCTCAAAACTGACCAGCTGAAATCTCCAGTTTCTATTCTAGGGATCTTCTAGATGCTCTCTGTCTCTTTGTTTTGCATCCTTTATTTTTTCCACTTCAGATTCCCTTCGTTTACCACAGTCATGATTTATCCAAACATTTTGTATCAAACACGGCTAAAAATATTCCCTTTCTTTCTCTAAATATTGATTTTGCCTGTAGCATTGTCTGTGCTGTGTGTGAGTGAGTGAGTCTTTGGATGTGTTTTATGGGGGTAAGGAAGGGGGTGCCAACATTAAAGCAGAAAAGTGTGTTAAAATACTGTGTTTTTTCCATTTTTAATAAAATCCTTGAATCGCCAGACACCACACAGTAAGCTTCATCAGCTTTGCTCCTCATCGCGTCCTAAATTCCTTGGAGTGATTTGACATGTGCTGAACTTTTACCAGACAATCCCATTCAAGTACACCATGAATTTTGCAAGTTAGTCATTTGCAAAATGGATGAAAAGCATATAATTTTTCTGCAACAATCGCAGGCTCTTTTGTCGTCGGGGCATAATGGAAATGGAGGGAACTGATCAATAGGTTATTGATTTTCATTGGATGCAGTTGGGGGAATTGAGAGAAAGCGAACGAGGTAGAAAGAGAGAAGTGGTGGGGGCTGACTGTGAAATGCAGGTTTTTGAAATCTTCTCTTTAGTAGATAAATGCTTCCACTGGAAGCAGGTGATCCTGTTTGTTTCCTCACACTTGCCTGTTTTGAAACCGTTCTGTTGCATTGTGGGATTGCATAGTTGCATAGTTTGCCTACTTAAACCGTGTTGCCAAAACAATCTGTTTGGTCTGTTGGGGCACTATGTCAAAGTCTACCAATATGAAATAATTTTTACATTTACATTTAGTCATTTAGCAGACGCTTTTATCCAAAGCGACTTACAAATGAGGACAATGGAAGCATTCATAATCAACAAAAGTCAACACAATACACGTACCAAGGGTTTTTTAAATAATATTATAATAATAAAAAAATCTGATAGTATCGAAAAACAATAGAGAAAGCTAGTGTTAGAGGTGTTTTTGCCTTTGTTAATGGTTTAATAAATGAAAAGAAAACAGATAGAATGGAAAAAGATTAGAAAGCTAGTGTTAGTTTTTTTTTGTTAAAGAAAACAAGCAGCAAATAAATAAAGTGCAAGTCTAAAAGGGACAAGTGTTTTTTTTTTTTAAAGAATAGAATTAGAATAGTGAGTGCTAAAGTTAAAGGGTCAAATAAAGATGGAAGATGTGTGTTTTTAGATTCTTGAAGATGGCTAAGGACTCAGCTGCTCGGATTGAGTTGGGCAGGTCATTCCACCAGGAGGGAACATTTAATTTAAAAGTCCGTAAAAGTGATTTTGTGCTTCTTTGGGATGGGACAATCAAGCGATGTTCACTTGCAGAATGCAAGCTTCTAGAGGGCACATAAGTCTGAAGTAATTAATTTAGGTAAAGGGGTGCAGAGCCAGTGGTGGTTTTATAAGTAAACATTACTGAATCAAGGTGTGACGTGCATTCTTTTTGGCTCATTAAAAATTAATCTTGTTGCCGTGTGAAGCATGTTCCGAAAGAAATGGCCTGATCTTCTTGATGTTGAATAAAGCAAATCTGCAGGACCGGACACTTTTAGAAATGTGGTCTGATAAACTCAGCTGAACATCAATCATAGCTCCAAGGTTTCTGTCTGTTTTTGAAGGAATTATGGTTGATATGCTGGATGGTAAAATGTTGTCTGTCTTGGCAAGGTTGAGTTGAAGGTGATGGTCCTTCATCAAGCAAGAAATGTCTGTAAGAAAAGTTGAGATGCGAGCAGCTATCATCGTATCATAAGGATGGAATGAGAGGTAGAGTTGAGTGTCATCAGCATAGCAGTGGTATGAAAAGGCATGTTTCTGAATGACAGAACCTTCTGATGCCACAGACAGAGAAGAGAAGTGGTCCAAGAACTGAGCCCTGAGGCACCCCAGTAGTTAGATGTTGCGGCTTGGATACCTCACCTCTCCAAAAGACTTTGAAGGACTTATCTGATAGGTAAGACTCAAACCACTGGAGTGCCTGGTTTCTGAGATGCCCTTTGCCAGTAGGGTTGACAGTAGGATCTGGTGGTTAACTGTGTCAAAAGCAGCGGACAGATCCAGCAAGATAAGTATTGAAGATTTGGAATACACTTTTGCAAGTCTTAGGGCTTCAACAACTGAGAGCAAGGCAGTCTCGGTTGAATGTCCACTTCTGAAACCAGACTGGTTGCTGTCAAGGAGGTTGTCTTGTGTGAGAAAGGTAGAGACTTGGTTGAACACAGCTCGTTCAAGTGTTTTTGCAATGAAAGAAAGAAAGGAAACCAGTCTATAGTTTGCTAAAAAGAGATGGGTTAAGAGCAGTGTTGGGGAGTAACTAGTTACATGTAACGGCGTTACGTAATTTAATTACAAAATTATTGTAACTGTAATTAGTTACAGTTACTACGAAAAAATGAGTAATTAAATTACAGTTACTTATGAAATTTTTTAACGATTACAAAGGGGATTACATTTGAATATTTACACACATCCACATACAGATTTAACTGATTTCTTTCCCAAAATGCACTGACTATTCTGAGACATACCGCCCTAATAATTTCCGGGATGCGGAAACACAGTCTGGTTCGTAGAATCCAGTCATAAAAACGGAATGCCTAACGCGGACGGAATATGTCACATTTTGGATGACTAAATCAAAAGTAGGTCAGTACACTTGAATCAAAACATGACATCGACTAGTGTCTGTGAATATAAAGCCCCAAAAATGCAATATATGACTTGCACATTCTGCGTGTCTGTGGAAATCAGGCGCGGACTGGACACCGGGAGAACCGGGACAATTCCCGGTGGCCTGGCAGCCGATTTTGCCCCACTATTTTAATATTGTTATTGTATAATTGCCTGCCGAATGTACTAAAGCGATCATTTGCGAATCCACCATTTGATAATTAAATCTCCAATAAGTCATGAATTGTTAGTCATGACTCGCGCGCTCTCCGCGCCTCCGCCAAACGGTTTGGATCAGACAGAGTAATCAATGAGAGAGAGAGAGAGAGAGAGAGAGAGAGAATAGAGTGGACTGCTGAAGCAGAGAAGCAGAACTACTGTTCAGGGTTTCAGGTCAGTTTCATCTGTAAAGATGCTTTTTTGTCTTTGTTTTTTTATTTATTTAATCAAGCAGCAGCACGTTGCTCACCAGTCATCACTCAAAATACTATATAAAGGACATCATTATTATCAGTTTTAATGTTACAGTTGTAATTTAGCTGAAAAAAAAATCCAATTTATTTTATAGGTTTAGGGGGAGCTACGACAGACAACAACACAACCCTTACGAAAATTAACATTTTAATATTTAACTATAAATCCAGAGAAAATGGTTACTATTGTTTAACTGTGGTAACCAAAAATGTAAAATTATTTTACAAATGTATTTATTTAAAAATAAATACAAATCCATTTGCAAAAAATACAAAAAAAACAAAAAACAAGGTTATTTTACTTTTATATAGGCTAATAAAAGCATGGTAATTTTTTGTAAGGGAAAACATGACTCGTATACAGTATTAGGATTTTTCTATAAAGATATTGTAGTATTGTAGATTATTTTTTTTAAAGTATAGTTTTGTTCAATCTTGAGTATTAAAGTCATGAGAGAGATGGATAACAGGGCAAAATAAAGAGACTGAAGAGAAAAATGGAAGTGAAGGTGCAGTTCAGGAGAAAACTTAATTATTCTGCATGTCCCCAAATTAAAGATTTAAACCTTTTTTTATGTCAGGTCCATACAAAAAATAGTTTTGTCCATGAATTTGTTTGTATGAGTTTGAATTTTCCAGTCTGAATTTTTTCCAGTCCGCCCCTCCTGTAAATTAATGGCAAAGACATGGTTTCATTTACTACACATAGGACTGAAGCTCGCAGTGTTTTCAACCTCTGCCGCCTCAATATAGGAGTACACGAGCACATAAACATAATTTCTAGAACTGCTTTGTGTCACTTAATGTGCATTTTACTTATTTTGAGAAAACTATAATCATATACAAAGAGACAGCAGTTTTAAAAAAAACACCAATGTTTCAGGAGTTTAGTACAAATACGTCACATGCTTATTAGATAACTGTATTTAAGTTGATGTATATGCTTTTATTTATTATTCTTTAATTTTCACAAATTTAGAAAAGTAATCAAAAAGTACTCAAAAGTAATTAGTTACATTAATAAAGTAATTGAAAAAGTTACACTACTATTACATTTTAAACAGGGTAACTTGTAATCTGTAACCTATTACATTTCCAAAGTAACCTTCCCAACACTGGTTAAGAGTGGGTTTCTTAAGTAATGGGGTTATACAAGCCTGTCTAAATGTTGAGGGAAAAACACTAGTGTGAAGGGATATGTTAATGATGTGAGAGTTAGTGTAGGTACAACTGCAGGAGAAATGGGTTGAAGGAGATGACATGGAATAGGATCAAGTGGACAAGTAGTAGGATTATTAGAAAGGATGAGTTTGGAGACTTCTGCCTCAGAAAGTGAAGAGGAGGATGTGAACGAGTTATGTCTGCTGGTAAGATGTGCTTGACAGATTGTGGTGTGGAAAATTGTGCAATGATGTTTTTAATTGCAAAGTGGTCAGCTAATAGAGTTGATGCAGGAAGGGGTAGGGGAGGACAGAGGAGCGAGGAAAATGTTTTAGAAACCATGCGAGAGTGAGATAAATTGTTAGTTTTGTTATGGTAGTATGTCCTTTTAGCAGTGGACACATTAGCACAGAAGGAAGAGAGGAGTGACTGATACACATTAAGGTCAGTAGGATTTTTGGATTTGCGCTTGGATCTTTCATGGAGAACATCAGATAACCAGGGGGCAGAAGGGGTGGTACGGGCTGGCCTGGAAGATAAGGGTCAGACAGTGTCTAAACAAGGTGTAAGAGTGGAGCATAAAGTATCAGTAGCACTGTTAGCATCAAAATATGCTAACAGTTTAGGGGGAAGGCAGTGAAGATTATCATATGATCATAGGAGAGCATAGGTTATGTCCAAAGATGACATGTTAAGGTGTATGTGTTGTGTCAGGAACCATGTTGAGGTTAAGAGTGAGGAGGAAATGATCTGAGGTGTGCAGTGGAGTAACCAGTACATGATAAGTGGAGCGTCAATTTTTGCACTGAAATTCAAAACTTGAATGTCTTGGAATTGCTCTGTTTAATTCTTCATTCTTTCTTCTAGACCATTAAAGGGTCAAATCATCCAAAAAGGAAAATTTATCCGCTAGCCCCTATGTTGTTTTCAACTTGTATGAATTCGCTCTGTGTAACACGAAAGAAGTTATTCTGAAAAATGCCTCTGTTTTCTTTTTTTCGTTTTTTTTCTTCGTAATATAGGGGCAATGGTGTCCAGTGTTGTTTTGGACCCCACTAACTTTCTTTTTATGGACAAAACAGTCCTTTAATGTCTTTTGTTTTCCACATAAGAAAGAAATTCATACAGGCTTTGAACAACACGAGGGTGAGTAAATGTAGAGACGATATTCATTTTTATGTAAAATATCCTTTTAAGTATTTTTTTAGTTTAACTCATTGTAGGAAATGTGTCCACCTCACCAATTAACTCTACAAAAACATAAACACCTAAAATATAAAATCACAATCAATATTACACCTTTATCTCCGCATTTGATGGGGAGTTCCAACTGATTTTTCCTTGACTGCACTTTGCAGTGTTTGGGGTGCAGGCTATGTTATCTGAGCCGGTATCGCAGGCGGATGTGTGGTGATACGTGTGTATGGCGTGTTAATGCGTGAAGCTGGACTTGCATTGATCTCTGCACAGGATGTCAAACATTTTAGCATGATCTCGTCCTTGTTATTGCTCTCCACCGCCAGGCTGTTAATGCATAAAAAATCATTTGTCCCAATGTTTTCCTCCCCATCTCAATTGGACGCCCAGAGCAACAGAAGAATACCTCGTTGTTGTACTCCACAAGCACTCCTCCCCCTCCCTTCTTTCTGTTCTCCTCATCCCTCATCCTTCCAATTTTGTGTCCATCTATCTTTATGACACCTGGTTTCATCTCCTTAATGTTTCCGGACTTGACAGTCTCCCTGGTCAAAAATTCTTAATTAAGCCTGCTGTGTGTATTTGCAGTTAGGCAAATTGCAACCTAACAGGGCTAATAAAAACATTTTTGAGAGAGGGAAAGCGAAGGAACCGAGCGAAGGTGTCGAGAACCATCATCAACACCCCAACAACCCTATCTGTTCCTTCCTCTCTTTATCACTGTCAACCATTCCCTGCATCCTCGCATTTTCTACATCACAGCCCAGAGGAAGAAGGATTGATAAATATTGCGGGTCTACTTTTGCAGGTCTTTAATCTCGCTCCCTTTTTGTTTTGGCCTGCGGGACTCATCGATTAAAACATTGAATCAAAAATCCTGGAGACATAGATATGAAAGTTTCGTTTGCAAGTTTTTCACTCCTCCATGGTTGGTACTTACCCAGTCATTAGTCTTAGGTCGAGGAAGGGTGTTTCTTCACTGGACGTAGCCAGTATAGCTTTGCTGAAGTACTTGCTAAAAGATGAAGATACCAGTATCTCAGTATATTAAAATGTCTTGGGCTCCAGCTACTGACCTAGAAGGCCATAGATGTTGACCTTTCAGAATAACTGGCTACATGGATCCGTAAATGCCACATTATCTCCAATGATATTTGATACATTAATTCCTTGTATCGTTTTTCAAAGCTTTCAAATTATTTTTGTCATAACCTTGAAAGATCACATTCTTTGAAGAAATTACACTGAAAAAAAAAAAGGTTTCGATCCATTTAACTTGGCACAATAATTTATGCTATTACTACTCGATTTAATCTCTATTTTCTTCATCAGTAACAATATTGAAAGTGGCCAGAAAATTTAGTGACATTTCATTCTTTCAACCTAAAAAACATTACAAAATTTTGTTTTAATTTGACAGAATTAGTTAAAAATTTACTTAAAGGCAGCAATAGAGTGTTATTCGTTTTAGTCTGTGACTTATTTTAACTGTACATGTTTTAGAATATTAGTATTTTAGAAAACTGCTAGATGAAAGCATATAGTGTCAATCACAGCTGTACATGAGCTGACACCTTGTTGTCCATATGCCCATCACTTATCTGAAGTGTGAGAAATCCATTTCTGTAGCATCAGACCTTTCTATGAGAGACCACCGGGCTCCTCACACCACTAGTAATAGTGTATGAGATTCATAGCTTCAGCTGAACACCCCGTGGTATTGCTCGCTCATGTGAGAGAGTCAGCATTGGCTGTTACGGTCACAGCTTTCTCGACAAAGTGAGGAAGAACAAGAAACAGAGGTGTCACAGTGTCATATTGAATGTGTGTGATTGCATGAGCCTCTTTAGTTGAGGGCACTGCAGCTAATCAGCCAAGAGGTCCTGTAGGGTGTTAGTCCTTGTGTTGGAGAGTCCTTCCTTCCTCTACAAGAGTCTTGACATCTCTTAACCTCTGTCAATCGCAATGGTGTCACTAAATGTGTTTTCTCCAACCGCAAAAACACAGCTCCTCACAAACTTGCCGGTATGCAATGTATGTGATATTTAAATATACAATTAAGTTTTTTTTTTTATTATTGTTTCCCATTTCATTCTTACCGTAATGGTGAACTGTAGCTATGGTTAACTCTTCAGGCTGTTCAAAAGTGCCTTATTTTTAACAGCACAGTCCTTCGGTGTCATTTTTCCCAGTTATTTTACCTGTATGAAAGCAAAACAATATTTTAGCAATTTGCTATAACATTGTTTTTATTTATTATTTTATGTAAATAAAAAAATAGCTTACTTCTGCATTGCAAAATAATGTTGATATTAAAATGTTGGGTATTTCACTTAATTATTATTAAAACTTTGTTTGGGAAAGCTATGCATACTTTGTTAGAAAAATGTATTACTTGTTAAAAAGAATAAATAAAAACAATCAAAAATGAACCAACGGAAACTGGGGTAACAGACAACCACCTAATAACAATAGCAATAAACACAGCCGTTTTAATTAGATGGCGAGAGTGATGAACAGGAGGAAGGAACTTAAGTGAAGGTAGTGTCTATAAGTGGGGTCAGGAGCTTAGGGTTAGTGCTCCTATTAAAATACCTTTTAAGAGTCCTTCAGAGATCTTATGTAATAGCAGTGGGTTGACCTGAGGTTGTTAACCTGTATATGAGGGATGCTTCCTTTGAATATATATTTGACCTATGGTAATGAGAATGTAGAAATGTTGGTCAAGTTAAAGCTCTTTCTATTTCTTTTAGCGTGCAATAGAAATTCACCTTATTCACCAATTTTCATAAAACATGATATAAATATGAAGTTCAGTTTTAAAGTATAAATAATTGCATGACTGCAAAAATGTAATCAGTTATTAAACTGCAAAAATATTTGTTTCATGTTTTTGAAATGTTTTCAAATGTTTTTTTTTCTAAATCACCTGTTTTAATTCAAGTAAAAAAAAATTATATGACTAAATGAGCCTAACTACATTAGATTCAGCTGTTGTTTGTTATCTTTCACCTAAAATGTGTAGATGATGTTATGAAATGTTATATATCATTATTTACTGTACCTCAAAAGGTGTTTTCAGATCATATCTAACAGTATTAAATTTAAAACAAAGAAAGAGCAAGTAATACTAAGCAATACTAAAGCACAACATGTAAATTGCACTGCTGCCTTGCACTGTCATTGCTTTTATAATTAATTACACCTGTAATAGGTGCAACAATGACACTGTAATGCAAAATAATTCAGAATATTCTTTAATAACTGTATTAACAGCAGATACCTGCATTAAATACTAACCATCTCCCAGGAACCTGGTGTCTTTGTTAGGGATACATCATCCTTTCTTCTCCTCCGGATCTACAAGCACTCGGCGTCCACCTTCACCTCTGCACCCCCTTTATCCTCCTCTATCTCTTTCTCTCCATCTTCTCTTAACTCATCTTCTCCCATCCTACCCTTCTATCAGTCCATTACCATTATGCTCATGAATCAATATTGACGACCCATCATTCGAAGGATGAATTACGGGACTGTGGATGGCTATTGTCATGTGACTGCCAGGTTTTAAATTATGTTTCGGCCATTTAGTTCATGCCATTATGCACGCCGACTTGAAATGAAGTCCTTTCAGTGTGAGGCTGAGGAAGGAGATGCATTACTATCTTTAAAAGCACTTCATTGCTGTTACTCTTCAACTGATAAAGAATGAGGTGTGAAAGAAATGAATAGGCCAGTTGGTGATACAAAGCAGATATCGTAGTTCTTTACAAGAAGTTTCATACAAAAACTCACCCAGAGGGAATATGATCGATGCTACAATCTGCATTCATGCATTCATCCGCCACACATTGTGAGTAATCAAATGCTCACAATGTTCGAATGAGATTTTTGTATTTGTAGGAAATAAAGTACAGTCTTCTAGTTGGTTTATCTGCAGAATTGAGGGTAAACCTAAAAATAAAAAATATGTGGGCTGGTAAGAGAGCCAATCACAGAAGTGCATCCATCGCCCTCTGGCCACTCCTGACCTCTTGACCCTGGCCATGACCCCTTAGGCCAAAGGTTACCCTTAGGGGTCAAAAAGGATCGCTGGGAGGCAGGACCAAGTGTTTTCACCATGGAAACCACTGGTGATAGATGTCAAACATATCCGCGACCACATTTCAGGTAAAAATAAGTTGGAGAAATGAATCCTGTGAGTAAAGGGTAGGTGAGATTATTGTGCCACCTAGTGGTTAGATTGTGTATAGATTGCTACAATAGTTTTCTCACATTTCTCCTGTCTTCCTCCACTAAAACTAAGCTAGGTGCCAACAACAGCACACACAACGATACTTTCACCACAACTGTCATCTTTACATTTACATTTACATATAATCATTTAGCAGACGCTTTTATCCAAAGCGACTTAAGAACAACAACAGTATACAAGTGCAATGACAAGTCTCAGTTAGTCTAATACAGAATGCATTACCAGGTGTTTTTTTTTTTTTATATATATGAAAGACAAGAAAAGTGCTAGTATTAGTTGGTTAAGTGCTGGCGAAAAAGATGAGTCTTTAGATGTTTCTTGAAAATGAGTAAAGACTCAGCTGTACGAATTAAGATTGGGAGGTCATTCCACCAGCTGGGCACAGTCCAGGAAAAGGTCCTTGAGAGTGATTTTGAACTTCTTTGGGATGGCACCACAAGGCGTCGTTCACCTGCAGAGCGCAAACTTCTGGAGGGCACATAAGATGTAACCAGTGAGTTTAGGTAAGTTGGTGCCGTGCCAGTGGTCGTCTTGTAGGCAAGCATCAGTACCTTGAATTTGATGTGAGCGGCTACTGGTAGCCAGTGTAACCTGATGAGGAGAGGAGTAACATGAGCTTTTTTTTGGCTCAATGAAGACAACCCTCGCTGCTGCATTCTGGATCAACTGCAGAGGCTTGACAGTACATGCAGGAAGAGCCAGGAGAGCATTACAATAGTCCAGTCTGGAGAGAACAAGAGCTTGGACAAGAAGTTGGGTGGCTTGCTCTGACAGGAAGGGTCTAATCTTCCTAATGTTGTATAAGGTAAATCTGCAGGACTGGGTCGTTGTAGCAATGTGGTCTGTGAAGCTTAACTGATGATCCATCACAACTCCTAGGTTTCTGGTGTTCCTCGAAGGAGTAATGGTTGATGAGCCCAGCTGTATAGAGAAGTTGTGATGAAGCAATGGGTGAGCTGGAATCACCAGGAGTTCTGTCTTAGTAAGGTTAAGCTGAAGGTGATGGTCATTCATCCAGCTAGAAATGTCACTCAGACAGGCTGAATGCGAGCAACTACCGTCGGGTCATCTGGCTGGAATGAGAAGTAGAGTTGGGTGCTATCAGCATAGCAGTGATAAGAAAAGCCATGCCTCTGAATGACAGATCCCAATGATGTCATGTAGATGGAGAAGAGAAGTTGTCCAAGTACTGAGCCTTGAGGAACCCCAGTAGCAAGTTGTTGTGACTTCTGAACATCTCAAGGATCTATTTCGATCTTGGAATCTATCTCTTAGTGGGTTTTTTGGATTCAACTTTACTTCATCTAGATTCTAGAAGGACTTCTCTCATAATAACCAGATTGTTAATGATCACTTAATTTAAATACTCTGCATATTTAACCACGCAATTAGAAGCAAAGTGGGGTATAAGAGAGTTAGAGGCAGGGGGTCTAATTGAGGGGGATTATTTTTATTAAACCAAGCAAACCTTTGTAATTACGAGAGATTACACAGATTAAAGGGTTAGTTCACCCAAAAATCTAAATTATGTCATTAATAACTCACCCTCATGTCGTTCCAAACCCGTAAGACCTCCGTTCATCTTCGGAACACAGTTTAAGATATTTTAGATTTAGTCCGAGAGGTCTTAGTCCCTCTATTGAAGCTGTGTGTACGGTCTACTGTCCATGTCCAGAAAGGTAAGAAAAACATCATCAAAGTAGTCCATGTGACATCAGAGGGTCAGTTAGAATTTTTTGAAGCATCGAAAATACATTTTGGTTCAAAAATAGCAGAAACTATGAATTTATTCAGCATTGTCTTCTCTTCCGTGTCTGTTGTGAGAGAGAGAGAGTTCACAACACAGTACACTGACTAATCTCGTTTTCACTTTTTTTTTTTGTATAATGAAACTTGCCAATAAAATGTCCAGTTAAAATTTCTTGTAGATACCATAGAGGTCTTATGTGAACAAGCATGCTGTATTGGTTTCAGATTATCCAAATGAGTGCCCTAAAGGACTTTGTCAATTAGTTCATTATCGGTCTTATGAAGGTAGTAATTGGATTACACGTGAATCTTTGTTCTCGTTAAAGCCACTGTTAGTGTGGTTGTTTGTCTGTTGCTGACCTAACACTTCGTTGCCAATAATATTACTTGGACGCAATGTAGTGTCCTGATTTAAAAGGTAGGAGAATTTGGACATGTGGGCTACAGCATATACTAACATGCATATTTGACTTAAAATAGCTGCAAGAACACACACACACAAACACACACACACACACACAAACACACACACTCCTCCCTAAATGTGCTATATCCAGTCCTGTATTTGAAATCAAGGTTTAATTCAATGGTTTTTTTTGTTTTGTTTAGAACTTTTTTAATAAACATACAAATAAAGAAAAGACTCAAAGAGCTACACAGCTATTGGTCTTTTCTTTTCAATGTATAATTTGTACGTGCCATTAACACATTTCTAACCCACAAAGACAATGTTGGTGACTGTTAATGTCAAGGTTATTCTAGAAAAATGTAATTCTTTTACAAAGAAATATAAATGTTATATATTAATTTTATATCACTGTTTATTTTTTTAATGCTATTTCGGATTAAATTTTGCTATAATTTGTTTCTTTAAATATATTTACATCTTCCATTTTGAATACTTGTTGCTTCTCTTCATCTTTTATGTCTTATTAAAGAATGTCTTCTTCTTAATAAAAATAAACAGAATACTCTTTTTTATTTTAATGGGGTCATATGACTAAAAAAGATCAATATTTTTTGTATTAGGTATAATGAAAATTTGTTTATGCAGTTTTAAGGTAAAAAAAAAAAGGAAATCATTATTTTCCACATATTTTACATTATTGTTGCTCCTCTATGCCCCACCTTTTTGGAATGTGTCGATTGTTACAAAGCTCATCGGTCTGAAAACTGAGGTGTGTTCTGATTGGCCGAATACCTCAAGCATGTGACGGCAACCTTCCGCTTTCTCTCTGAAATCAACACGGAAGTAACTAAAACTGCAGTTCATCGACTGACTAATAGAGGCTGGCTTCAAAAATGTTAAAATGCCCAACTTTACAGCAGACACAAATATGTTTACAGCCTGGTACAAAATGGTCTATACAGCCTGGTTTTGGTCTATATAGCTAATTTTGCCCTTCATGACAACTTTGAGGGGGTGATTTTTTTTTTTATATAACTCATCCATTTAAATTAAAATAAGCCTTTAAGTTCTTCATAATTAAGGGTCTGGCCAATTGAGTGACAGGTGGATTGACGCTGCTGTCACTGTCATTGAGTTAGGTGGGCATGGTTTCAGCAACCAGCTCTCACCTCTTTGCCCATTTTCTATTATCCGGGAGTGTTGCGCTGGCAAGATGGCGATGGCAGGCTCCACCTACTTTTGGCTTCAAAAACTTTTGGCTCTTTGGAAACCAATGGGTGACGTCACGGACACTACCTCCATGTTTTTATATAGTCTATTCTCCCACCGTGACGAGACAAAAGCAATAAACCGATTATAAACAAGGATTTGTTGTAGCCAGTGGGGACATAATGACTTATTGTAATGACTTATACTGTCTTTTTAAGCGTTGTGTTGCATTGCACCGCATGAACATAAAACCTTGTCTGCATTTGTGATCGGAGAAACAACAAGCTCTAATCTACACTGCCCAAAACCCACGTTTGAATCATCAGTGGCAAATAATTTTAATATGAAAACGAAGTTACAGACTATGAGTTAGAACAGCCAGCATTTTAGTCTAGTCTCCCAGGATCAGGAAACAATCCTCAATAAAATGCGTTGCACACACACACACACACACGAATATTTGGGTTGAACTGTTCTGGAACAGTGTTGTAAATACAACTTAACCACTAATTTCTAGTTGTGTCCTCTTTTGGAAGAACAAAGAAAGTATTTTTGCTTTCGCAACGAAACAGCGTCTCCGCGACATGGCAGTGGCAGCAAGAATCAGTTACATCTTCTTTCTTTGCGTAAACATTTGGGGGGCGTTATGCAAATCTTCCCACATCCTGACATAGACATGTGAGGGCGTGTTAAAATGAAGTGTTTTAGGAGGTTGTGGACAAGTCTTAACTTTTAAATAGAATATCTCTTTGGGTTTGGGACTTTAGTCTTTCCAACTTTAGGGATCTTATCTATTCACAAACAGCTTGTAACACTCCCGAGAGAAAGGAAAACTTGAAATGGCATCATATGACCCCTTTAAGTGTATGCACAATTCTTCTGGAAATAAAGAGCTATGAAAATATGTTGAAATTTCCAATATCCAACAGATATTAGAAAATGTTAAATTACAATTAATAGTTAATAATTAATAGTTAACCTGATTTTGTTACTTCATTGTTAGCTTGTGGTTGAGCAGATTGGATAATTTGATTGTTATCCGAAATTAGTTAATCTGTAAATTTCTTTAGTTGTTTTCCACTTCTTGAAACTTCAAACCATTTTAAAGAGACTTTTTGTAAAGACTTTTAGAGGCAAAACATTATTAGACTGGAGTGCCATCTTCTGCCAAAACAGGGAAGTTAACATGTGGTTTGCTCAAAGAAAGTGTTCCACTGATAATTAAAATCCTGTCATCTTTTAATGACCTTTATGTTGTTAAAAACAACTTTCTTTCTTCAGCGAAACACACACACACACACACACACACACACAGACAAACAAACACAAATATAGATGTAAACATACTCAGTCACAATTCACTTTCATTGTTTGTTTTTCTATAAAATGAAAGTGAAAGGGATAAGCCTGTAATTCTACCCACCTTCCCCATTTGTGTTTCCACAAAAGAAAGAATGTAATAGGAATTTGGAGCAACATGAGGGTGATTAAGTAAGGCTAAACTTGCTTATGAGATTTCAGTGTGATTTGAGGATACATATCTGTACAGGTCCATCATGATAACGCTATTATTCTTGTTTTAATATAAGTATATTATACTCAACTTTGCTTGTTTACGGAACAATGTACCTGTATATTTCCAATTTTGCCTTTCATGCTTTATTTTTACCTCAGAAAATTGACCTCAAACATTTTCTGCGTCCCCTCCCCCACCACATATAATAAAGAAAACCCCGGGATGGAGTTTCCTGAGGATTGTGGATTCAGCTTCTTGTGGATTTTCCAGATCGGTTTACCCAACTGTCCTCAGTGAACAAATGTGTTCGTTGTATTACACTGAAAAACACACTGTTAACGCGTGTGGATATGCGTGAGAGTTGTTTTAGTGTGTGTTGTCATTTTAGGACTGAAATTACACAAAGCATTCAGACCTCAATATCATGTTTTTTTTTACAACTCATGAAGTGGATTCTGCCGCACGGAATGGATCGAACGGAGCCATGCGCTCCTGTTCCACTTGTCGCGGGAAACCCACCTCTCGCATCACATCTGAATGCAAAACGCAATGTGCTTTCGCTCTCACGCCAGACTATTAAAGTGGGCAAATCAGACTGTGAAGTTCAGGCCACGATGGGTAGGTTTACAAACACCAGAGGCCTATCAGAAAAGGTAGACCTCGCTTCAAGTTCTCTTTTTTTTTTTTTTGTACCGCACTGTCCCTTTTAAAGCTCGCCGTCACGCCTCTTCGCAAACGACCCCGCCTACTTATGGACAACCCGCAGTGCTGATTGGACACCGGCGGCGGTCATCGAACGCCTTCTCGGCTTCTCATTGGTCAGCCGTTGCCTTTCGCTTCAGGCTCTCGCGGGGCTGCTCTGCGAAGATGGCGGCCGAACTGGTAGAAGCGATGGTGAGTAGATGAGATTTTTTTTAAATAGTGAAAGTAAAAGGAGCCAGGCGAGTTCGAAGCGGTGATTATTCAAACAACTTAAGTTAAACTTCATACTGTCGTATTTGGTGCTCATTCAGGACTAGTGGCAGTCTGTAAAGTGCGTTGGCAATATGTATAAGTGTGTATGTCAATGGTTTTGTCTCACAACCCAATGAGCTGTTTATGTATTCAGCATATTTTGGCGCGTTCCAACGTTAGATTCGAATTTTTGTAGGTTCTGAATGTGCATTTGATGTCCGAAACGCAGTTTGGTTAGACAGCTCACCAGGCTTTGAGACCAAAGCTAGTGTTTGTGCGCGCGCGCTGCCTGTGGTATGAATGACTAGACTGCACAATACAAAATAACAAAACAGTCTTTGCCTTTTCAAACCACACGTGCATTTCATCCATGTGTCTCTAAAAATCAACACAATTCCACACTTTTTGCAGTGCTGTAGGTTAGTGTAGATGTATAGTCACTTGCACAAATGATGCATGTGGGTTTCTTGAAAAGATAAATAATTTTAGTTTGTGCAAGACTCTTTTACTATTGAATAGAAGCAGCTGATCACAGCCATGATACAGCTGATATTCAGTAGTCCAGCATGATTACGAACATGCTTTGAACTTCATATTGTTTTACCTGATTTGTAGAACTGCTTTTTGTGTAGTGTTTATATGGAGGGTGTCATTGGCCTGCAGAGGTTCAGTCATAGTAAACTAGAGACTGAGGTCATTTTGAAGCTTGAGGATTGTCTTGGCATTGAATTTTGAAAGTCAAAACAATATAAACAACTTTTCAAAAGTATTGTGAATTTTTAGTTATGAAATTTTAGTAGATGCTTATATTTTAATCAACTTTATGTACACCTAATATAGAGAAGATTAATATTTATTGTGAAAGTTACGTACGATAAACATTTTGATTTATGGCTGCTAATGTGTCTGTTTAGGCTGGGATGAGTAATCACATTTTTTTACAGAGAGGTGTTTTAATCTCTTTTACAACAAATTGCGAAGACAACTGGCCAACCAATAATGGACAGAGTACTCTGCGGAGCAACAGTGAATAGCAAATGAAGAATCCAGACTTGGCAATCCTGTATTTGATGATTATTGACAGAATTTTCTGTGACGAGCGGTTTAGAAACAAAGTTGCACAGTGCTGCTTTGTGTACCTGTCAAAAACCATTGTATTTCTGCTTTTCTATCACATGAAAACTGGAAGGTATTTTAAAGACCAACATTTGAGCTGGTGTGAACAGGTCCCTGGTTCTTGATTTGTTCTCTTTTGGAAATCGAACCCACAACCATTTGGTTTACAACCCAGGTATTGAATTCTTTGGTGCATTTCCCCATTTCTCATTCTCATGGGCTGTTTTTGTCTCCCCAGAACATGGTGAAGAGTTTCCGTGTGTCTGATCTGCAGTCGCTGCTGGCCTCAATGGGCCGCAGCAAAAGTGGGTTGAAGCAGGATTTAGTTGGAAGAGCTCTTCGGCTCGTGCAGACCGAATACAGTCCGGAGCTTCTAAAGAACGTTCGACAGCTCTATGAGACACGGTTCCCCAAATCCACGGCCTGGCTTGGAGCCCGACGCCCTGAGTCTGTGCCCGTAAACTATCCTGCCCTTAACTCCTCGCCTAGAGGCACGGCCCAGGGCACAGACTACCTCAACAGCATCCCCAAACCAGCTCCGCCTCCTGTGGCAGAAGTCAAATTGGTGCCCCTGCCATTCTATCACAACCTAGAAACACTGCTGCCACCCACAGAACTAAGTCAGTCCCCTTATTATGAATAAATAATAACCCAATTATAAAAAGTGTGTCTAGCCAACAAGGAAACCATTAAGTGAGCTAATTATGTTTTTGTTACTCTTTGCAGTCGCACAGAACAGCGAGAAGCTGCAAGAAAGTCAATGTGTTTTTGAATTAACACCAAGTCAAGTGGAACAGATCCGGAACTCCAGGTAAGTAAAGTCATCTTTCTAACTGGTGGCTTTATTTAGCAATCAATCAATGACCAATAACAGAGCTGATGTTTAGGAAACAGGGTGTACACAATAGAGCTGTAATCGGGCCAGAAATGTTAGGCCCGACAGAACCCAAGCCCGACAGGTTTCGGCCCGAGCCCGACAAGTACATTTTGATTGACAGCTTTGTAAAAGCCAGAACCCGTTTACAGCCCGACATTATTCAAATGTGCGCACGCACACAGCTCTTTTGTCTTTTGTCAAGAGTGAGTCATTTATACATGTTTTAACATAATTTATTCATAACTAATGCAGACTTGATCACTTGGAAGTAGGAATAAAGAAATAAAATAAGTCCTCTGTGACATCTTAACATCTCAGCACTCTAAATAGACATAGGCTCATTTAGCCTATAAATAGACTTACGCACAAATAAAACGAGTCTTTTTTTTAACAAATTTTAAATTAAGATGGGTATTTGGCAATAACGAAATTAAGATAAAGGCTCCACCGGATTTGCTTCGCACTAGCAGCTGACATTTAATAAAAGAATAATGACAACATTAGCGTAAATACTCTGTCCACATTATCCATTTAAGACTCAATGAATATTTAGTTATCATTTGAAAAACCTACTCACAGAGATTAGGCTAAGCCTCCGTTACACCTCAGCATCCATTTTCGCATTTTTCTCGCGCTAATCGCTAACCGCTCGTTTGCCTCGCAAACCAGAGCACAAGCCTGAGCCCGGCCCGAGCCTGTGTAAAATGATATAAATTAAGCCCAAGATCTTCAGCTCTAGTTCACACACACACACACACACACACACACATATATATATATATACACACATGCAATTTGATGATTATAAAATGATCAGGCCTATGTGGATTATAATGTGTAAAAAAAAAAAAAAATTTAACAGATGCCCAACTTTCAAATTTCAATGCAGCTTCCCATGGTTTTTTTATTAATTATTTTGGCTACACTTATTTATAGGTAATTGTGGCTCAATAATAAGATTTAAAACACACACACAAATATATATATATATAATTTTTTTTTTTTTAATAGAAGTATTTCTAGATTATTTACTAGAAAAAAAGTCTAAACATTAGTTTAAACACTCAAAATACAAAAGAATATAAAGGATCTTCGATTGTTTACTTATAACATTTTTTCTTACACATACACAGTGAACTTCGCCCAGGGATGAAATCAGTTCAAGTTGTTCTCAGGTATGCCATTCAGCTAAATCATGTCTGTACATCAAGTTTTGGAGTCAGAGATGCATTTATTGCATGCTAACATATCCTGTTCTTCTAGAATCTGCTACACAGACTCGATCGGTGTTCAGGAGGACCAGTATCCTCCCAATATTGCGGTGAAAGTGAATCAGTCCTACTGTCATGTACCGGTAAGTGTTGTGAATTTGATTAGACTGAAAGAACAGGGAGTGTGTTGGTTTCACCACTCATGATGATCGTAAATCTAAATTGCTTTATATAAATAACTTTTTAAGCATTTTCTTAGCATCACATAAGCAATACACCAGCCTTATTAGAATACATTTTCTGAACGCGTCTGTTGTGTTTTTAAAGGTTCTCCTAGAATATTGTATAACTTGTTGCTGTAAATTATTAATTCACTTATGTACATTACTTCTTTTATGTTCAGGGTTACTATCCCTCCAATAAACCGGGTGTTGAGCCACGGCGGCCCTGCCGACCCGTCAACATCACACCCTGGTTACACCTCTCCACAGTCACTAACAGAGTCACCATCACATGGGGCAACTTTGGAAAGGTACAGAGACTTCATACGAAGAGCTGTTTTCTTATATCTGTATTTGCCAATGAGCATGTTAGATGAAGATGAGTGTGTTGTAACTGACCATTGTGTTTCGGATGCAGCGGTACTCGGTGGCTGTGTACCTGGTGAGGGTGTTCACATCTGGAGAGCTCTTCAACCAGCTGAAGCATTGCTCAGTCGAGAGTCCTGAACGTTGTCGCGAACGCAGTAAGTTTCTCACCTTGGGCAAACAGTCACATTGCTTGATCAGTGGTTACAGTTGAAAAACTGGAAGTGTGCTGTATGGAACAATAACAAAAAAAGATTGCAATAATATATTGCTATATTACTATATTTTTACTTAAATAAATGCAGCCTTAGCCTTTAGCCTTTTTCTTTCAAAAACATTGACAGACTTTAGAACAGTTGTGTGTGTGTGTGTGTAAACAAATACTTAACATCTATATTATACTGAAACATTTTTTGTTTGTATGTACACAGTTCAGGACAAGTTGCGCTTTGATCCTGAGAGTGAGATTGCCACTACGGGACTGCGAGTGTCCCTCATCTGTCCTGTAAGTGTCCTGTTTTTGTCTTCTGTGTTGACTTTTAGCTGTGGAACCATTGTAGCAATGTTATAGATCTAATAAGTGTCTTTTCAATGCAGCTGGTAAAGATGAGACTTGGAGTGCCATGTCGAGTGCTCACCTGTGCCCACCTGCAGTGTTTTGACGCTGTCTTTTTCCTGCAAATGAATGAAAAGAAACCCACGTGGACCTGCCCCGTATGTGATAAACCCGCTCCCTTTGAGCTTCTAACAATTGATGGGTAAGCACAGTTAATAAACTCCTCGCTTCTTGCAGGCTCTGGCAGTAAAACTCACCAAACTTGACCCATTTCAGGTTGCTGTCTGAGATCCTTAAAGAGACACCGGAGGATGTGGAGGAGATTGAGTATTTAACTGACGGCTCATGGAGGCCAATCAGGGATGACAAAGAGAAGGAAAGAGAGCGGGAAAACAGCCGCACACCCGACTGTCCTGTGGTGGATATATGTAAGAAGGTTTCTTCCTTCTGAAATGTCCTTTTCAATACGTTTGTCTCGCATTATATTATATTTGAGCAAAACGAAATATTTAATGGGAAATAACAGGTCTGAACTCTCATCCAAGGTGTTCCTGAGGTGAATGGTCACTCCCCAGCACACAGCGGCACAAACCAGACCGGGAAGTCTGGATCGGGTGGTGCATCGGCAGGATCCGGCAGCATCAGCGCCGGGCCGGGAGGCGGAGCCGTGGTGGATCTGACTCTGGATGACTCTTCGGAGGAAGAAGGAGGGGGCGGGGCTGAGGACAGCGAGGACACGGATGACAGCCAGGACAGCCCCGCCCCTAAAAGGGGCAGATATGATTATGACAAAGACCTGGTCACCGCATACTGAGACTTGCAGGACACTAAGACTTGTTTGGTTGGGGGGTGTAGATGGGATCTGAGCCTTGGAAATTCAAGAAACACGTCCCCGTGTCCTCTCCCAAATGCATACACACATGCACTCACACAGACATGTACACTCATGCGCTGCTGACCTCTGGAGCAGTCGGGCATCACATTGACAAACTTGTAGATGCCCCGTAAAGCAATTCCCAATCATTCACTGCATCTTAATACTGTATTCTCCCTTTAAAGACCATGGAAGAGTAACACCATCTTCAGTTCTACTCTATCGTCCTCGATTTCCTCTCCGCTTTGTGTTCTGACAGGTTTAAACATCCTGGGCTTTTAAGAGCTTGCCAGTTTTAGTTTTATTTGGAGCGGTTCAGGCCTTCGAAACATTGTGAGACAAGCCACAGTATCTCAAAAACGTTCATTCCCTTGGGTCGAGATCATACAACCTTTTACAATCTATTCAGAGGCATGTTCTGTTGGTCCTCCACATAAAATGTTTATGTTAGCGGTTTGTTTTACTGTGATTTGGAGACATTTCTGACAAATTTCCATATCTCCCTCTCCCTCTCTCTCTCTCTCTCTCTCTCTCTCTCTCTCTCTCTCTCTCTCTCTCTCTCTCTCTCTCTCTCTCTCTCTCTCTCTCTCTCTCTCTCTCTCTCTCTCTCTCTCTCTCTCTCTCTCTCTCTCTCTCTCTCTCTCTCTCTCTCTCTATATATATATATATATATATATATATATATATATATATATATATATATATATATATATTTTTTTTTTTTTTTTTTTTATTTGTCCACAGAAGTTGACAAGCTACCTCAGTCTAACAGCGAACTTGACTAGACCAGAGGGTTATTGAAAGGGTGTTAAATCCCTTATTTGAATTATTATTATAATTTTTTTTTGGTGTAGTTTTGTTTTCAATCCCTTTTGTTTTTCATGTGCAACAACACTGGAGAAGCATCATGCATTGCTCTTTATTTTGTGCTTGCCCATTTAGACATCATATTAAAAACGATTCTGACTCGAGCAACGAGTTTTCCGGTCAAATCTGTTACTCAACTAGTGTGTACTACTGACTGGATGTAGTGCGCAAATCGACACTCAGTTCAGAAAGAAATTTGACACCAACGGTCATTTTGAGATGCTTGTAAGCGAGTAAATATTGTATGATAGCTAATGCAATAATGATAATGTATTATGTCTGATCATTTAATAGAAAATTGCAGGTCTCAATGTCATTTACTGCTTTCAGTCGTTTTTGTCTGTACACGGCTGCTTGAAGTCATAACTACACAAAGGCAGAATATTAAATCAGGTTGAGGAGAGGACAAGAGTTGTTTTAGTTTTCTTATAGACGTGTCTGTAGTAAATTGTTTATTTAGCAGGGGAGGGGACGTTATTGGCTAAATTAAAAGTTACCTGAACTGACAACCTGAAACTTTTTTCAGTTGACTTCACTTTACAATTGAATTTTTTTTTTTCATTTTGGACGAATGGCTGATTGGTTTGAGCCCATTGTTTGGAGGTTGTTTGTGTTCATTTCAGCAGGTTGAGGAGGTGTTGACATTTGTGTAATGTTTTGGTGACAGGAGTGAATCTTAAAATTTTTCCTTTATTTCTTGTCAGAAATGAGTATTTATTGATTTAACAGTTTTTGCTTCTTTTATTTGAATTAAGTTTTTTATTTTGACGCATTTCGCAGCAATTTCATGAATTTCCAGCATGTTGCTTTGTGGTGGTAGATAGCACTGTGTCCTCTCATGGCCTGCTGTTGAACGCGCACATTCAGCCATTTGCAACAGTCCGAACATAAGGGGCTTAGTCAGGACTATGCAGACTTGACCTAAACCTCGGCAGAATTAGACTCCCGCTAAATGACCAAAAACAAATGGCACCTCCAGATGGCTGATCTGTTGAGGAGGACTCAGGGATGAACGTGTTCTTCTTGTCTTTACATTTTCTTCTTAGTTAAACTTGACACTCGAACCAGGTTCCAGCATCGTGTACAATATTACCCTCATCATCAGGTCACATAAGGCAGTCTAGGTTTCTGATCTGGAAATTAAGATCTATTTTCAAGGCATACAAATATCGCTGTGTATAGCATGTTTGGTTGTCCTCTAAGGCTTCAGAGAAAATCACTGTACTCACTAGTGGTAATTTTAAAGTTTATTTTAATTAATTTTTTTCCCAACTAATCCTGAATTCTGACTTGAATACTCAGTACTGTATCCTATCTGTGTTTGGAAATTTCTCAACATAATATCGCCATGAAGGGTTAAATTACTTGTAAATTTAGATTCATCAGCATGGTCTTCCATCTTCTCTACATGACAGTCCAATTTAATTCCCCCTTTATATATATTTTTTTAAGAGTAATCAGTGCTGCAGTTGACGGTTTCACATAATAAGCCCTTAATGTAGTATGTTCCCTTAAATTTGACCACATTTTTGTGATTCTTCCCATTTAATTACGGTAAGGAACTTCTTAGACTTCTATCTTTAGATTCCTAGAACGAGGTATTAGATGTGGATAAAATGCACATTTGCTTATAATGAAAAGATAAATGAATGGTGATTGATCACAGTATATTTCCAGCTCAGAGGTGTAGATGGCCTCTGTGTAGCCAGGTGAGGTTGAAGTGGTTTTTTGGGGGGAATGGAGGCATCCCGTCTTACTACAGTGCTTAAGACAGCATGGGCAGTGGCTTGCAGTTCTTGATGTAAATGTTTTGTTTGTGTCTTTTATATGTTCATATTAAAAGCCAATAAAAAATATTTTATCAAGTTTTGAATTTCCTCCAGTGAGCAGGCAAAAACACATTTGTTATCGGCTACTCTCAACCCTTCCTGAGAATTTAAAATGCACATCAGTGACCTTCTACGAAGTACTCAACGTGGGATTTGACAATAGGAGCGAATCAGTTGTCCCTGTCTGAACTGAATTCGAACTGTAAAAGCTCTAACCCCTGTCAATTATGTGTGCAATTAATTAAACGGATTTAAAATAAATGTCTTTCCAGTGATTTTTAAATCTTGGATTTAACACCATTGATTACTTAAAGAACATATTTCACAAGTACACCTTAGAAATGTACAATAAAAAGTTTTCCCCCCCAGATTACCATAACTATAGTTAATTTTAATACAATAAAATCGGTTATAAGTACTTGTTATTTGGTAACTTGATACCATATTAGTATACCAAGGTATTTGCATTGGCTTTAAAAAAAAAAAGATTTTGCTACTTTTAGTTAAATGATCACTACCTTTTCAGATATGAATATATTTTACTGTATGGTATAAAATTAGGCATAGCTGGGTACTGATTACAAAATTAAGTACTTGTAATTAGATTAAATTACATTTTAAAATACCTGTAATCAAAATAATTTCAGGTTTGAGAAGTGTTTCAACATTGTATCAACTACTGATGAACACATTCATTTTTTATTTGAATTGTCATTGAATAGGTTATTTATTACTGTGTCTTTAGACGTTTTTTGCTTTCAAACATATTAAACTGCACAAATTAATCTTATTTCTTATTTACATGTAATGCACGGATTCCCAAACTTATTTGTCATCTTAACCTCTTTCACTAAATATGTTTACGTGTCTTTATGTAGTCTACCCTACAGATTTTAAGATAAGTTCATATTTAAGTATCACATTTGAATGTTCGTGGTTGGTTAATGGTCAAATGACATGCAGGTAAACAAATACATTTCCCTTTTTAATAAGTGTATTATTTTAACTTGTTATTTTAAAATTATTTATTTAAAATTTAAATTATTGTGATTTAATTAATTATTCGGTTTTTTTTTTTTTAAATTAAACTTACAAACCTTTCATGAACCCCAGTTTGGAAAAAACATTGACGTAACTTAATGTTTAATGTAGACTACTTCATGTTGTTAATAATAAATGTAATATATTTATTTTTTCTTTGTATTTTTTATCAATATGGTACAATATGATCCTATTTAAATCAATGTGATAAACGAGTTTGGTCAAAAGTAATCTAAAAGTATTACCTGAAAAGTGTAAAGGAATACGTTACTAACTACAATTTTTGTCACATAATTTAAAATCGGTAAATTAACGGACTACAATTTGTCAGAAATCTACCCAGCTTTGTTGTCAAGCTATTGTGTTATTTGTCAACATCACATCTTACCAGGGTTTACTGAAGAAGCTCATACTGCAGAAAGTAAAGTTTTACATTACAACAAATGTGACACGAGATGCTAAAATATTGCAGAAATGTGGCGGTAACTTTCCTCGTGAATGTGACGGTTCTTCGGTTCACCTCTAGATGTCGTTCTTACTCAAATAAGCGCTCATATTTTTGTCAAAGCTCGCGAGAACTGGAGCGCTCTGACGACAGATCTCGCGAGAGCTTGTGAACGCTTCCTCTTGGTTGGATAGTGGCTTCCTGGCCGGACTTTTTTTCCCCCTCCTTTTTTATTCTTGGGGGAAATTTCAACTTCTGTTTTCGCGGGTCTTCCAGGCCAAAAAAATCTCGGACAGCGTTTCGCGGTCGCTCTGCTGTTTCGCGAACGACAAGGCCTGACTTGTCTTTTGCCGCCTTTTGTCTATGGGAGCGCTCGCGAGCCGGAGGCCGAGTCGAAGAGACATTCCAGCGATGAAATAAATTGCATTTTGTGCACTTTTGCGCCTGTGACACTCGCTCTTTTTACTTGACATCGAAATATTATGTGGTATAGCTTCTGGAAGCATGTCAGGGTGTTGAAATTAAGTGCTTACGAATCTCAAAAACTTTAGAAAGGGTTTGTGTAGCAAGTTGAAGGATTGGATGTCAGCAGAGACAACCTGGTCTCATTGAAATAGATAACTGACAGGTATGGCACCAAAAAGAAGACCGGTCCCCTTGATTATAACCCCCACAGGAGAAGGACAGTCAACCAACATAGATGCAGCAGCAGAGTACGTATATAACGTTAGTTTGCTACATCTGACCCTTGTTTGGCTTACCTTCCTGCATACTGTGTCAAATGTCTTTCATGCATAAGTAACATTATGTCATACCTGGTCCTGTTTTTCCTGTGTTTAGGGCCAACCTGGAGGCCTTGCAGAGGAAGTTAGGGGAGTTAGACTTAGACGAACAGCAGAGGAAGCGTCTTGAGGCTTTCCTCACCCAGAAAGCCCAAGTGGGCGAGCTCAAAGATGAAGATTTTAGCCCCATATGTGAACTCGGTGCAGGTAACGGCGGGGTGGTTCATAAAGTCCGTCACAAACCTTCAAGACTGGTCATGGCCATGAAGGTAAGCGTTCAATGAACTCGTGCTCCTGCTGCTAGTTTGCTCATGGCAGGTAATGCATTCTGTTCAAAGGCTGAACTTTCTGTGTTTTCCACAGCTTATTCATTTGGAAATCAAACCAGCCATCAGGAACCAGATTATACGAGAGCTGCAGGTCCTACATGAGTGCAACTCGCCATACATTGTAGGGTTTTACGGCGCCTTTTACAGCGATGGAGAAATCAGCATCTGTATGGAGCACATGGTGGGGGCAATGTTGTTGTTTAAGGTTTATAGCAAAAGTGTTACAGCACACCTGACATGTATTTATCTGCAGGATGGAGGTTCTTTGGATCAAGTGCTGAAGGAAGCCAGAAGAATCCCGGAAGAAATTTTGGGCAAAGTTAGCATAGCTGTAAGTATTATCATCCTTCTCAAATTTATTTTAAAAAAGTTTAAAGATTGATGAAAAATCAACTGTACTGACACTGCTGATATTAGGCACTCTTCTTTAAGTGTAATACATGCTAGGGTGCTACTTCTAGTTGAGGTTTGGAATGTGTTGACGCTCAAACTCTGTTTTTGGCTGGGACTTTTGTTCAAAGTGTATGTGAGGTATGCATATTATCATTAGATATGTTCTCCTAATTCACTGCTTTTAACTAAATACGGGTGCAATTGCTGATCAAAACAAATCTGCTGTGAACAATATTCTTGTTATTATGCATGATTCACAAGTATTTTTTAAGCTACATTTGTTTTGTGCAGATGACCGTTATAGTTATGAGCTTATGTTAGTTACCCTGTATGATCCTTCACCAATTTGACTATAAAGTGATTTCATAAGACCAACTGGTCGTTCAGACTTGTCAATTTGAAGCTATTTCTAATAACATTATCCAGCTAGGTTGACTTTAATTAGAAGAATTAAGTTTCTTTTTGATAGGAAAAAAAACAACTATAGGAATCCATTAAATGAAAAGTACGTGAAACGTCTATAGGAATTAATTAAATGAAAATTACAGAGGACAAACTGCTATTCTTCTTGTCTAAATGCAGAATCCAAAAAATAGTACACAACCTCCTTTTAAACATGTATGGCACTGTTATGCACAGACCGCAAAATAATAAAGCTGTGACCACACCCACAGATGTGCAAACACCCTTTCAAGTCAGAGTCACCAAAACATGCACATTTGTCAACACGGATTTAACCTTAGTCTTCCAAATGAATAGGGTTGAACTTCTGTTTCACATTTATTCATGACAAAACGCAAACATTTTAGCACAAAGTCCAAACAAAGGTGCAGAGATCTGTTTATGTGTGTCCATACTGTTTATTGCACGTGTGAGCGAATGTATCTCGGCTTTCAGTAATCACAAAGCAGAAGTTATTTTGTAAAGACTACACTATGTAACGTTCTATAAATTCAGGAAGCTAGATACCACATAGAGATAAACCCTAATGATGATATCTATCTAACTCTCTTTCCACAGGTACTCAGAGGTCTGGCATATCTTCGGGAGAAACACCAAATAATGCACAGAGGTACACACAGAGCATCATTCCTTATTATGTCCTTAATGTATGTGTGCATACGCGTGCTGGATGGCAGCAGGAAGTACCCCTATAATGCAGCTATTGAAATTACATAAGAAGCTTAAAAATGATTACTATAGAGATCATTTTTCAAAGGTTTTTACTGAAACTCTAACCAGAGACCTTCATACAACTGCAAACCCGAGATTAAATGAAGCAAAGCAGTTTCCCACAGACTGCACTCAGTGTGTGGCAGCACTTCACCTGGGGAAAATGTAGGATATATAAAGAAAAGCAAACAGGATTATTGAAAATACACACTCATTCTCTGCCAGCAGGAGGCACTTTAGGAGCGGCAAAAATAGCGGTTTCCCCGGTAACGGCTGTAATCAAAGCAACACTCTGCTCATGAACACTAGTTTATCAGGCATGGTAGGAAAGATTAAATGAAAATGACAAACTTTTCTAAACACAGTCGGGGCACTTCAAAGATACATTAATATAAAACACTGTGCTGCGTTTTGACTTTGAAACGTACAGAGCTCATGTTTATACAACGAAGTCAAAGCATTTTGGAAAATCTGTTTGTGGTGGTCAGTGTTAATATTGTGGTGAGCCACCACAAAAAAAAATCAATGTATGGGAAACACTGGAAAGATATTGCAAAAATTATTATTATTAATAAAATAATATAAATCCCAAATGTCAAGCTTCTAAGATGAAATGTTAAATGCACTTGCATTTTTTGCAAGTACATCACAAGCTACCATAGAAAAAAGCTTCAGTGTGGCATAACCAACAGTTGAGCAGTAATACAATGTCTGAAGATGCAAAGTATCAGATTCTCTGTTGAGTTGTATGAGGGTCTGAAGGAGCCACACTGGGTTTAAATGGTTAGACAGGGAGGGTCAGGCCTGTAGTTGTGCTGTTGTGGTAGGGAGCGCTCGCCTGCTTGTGAGGAGCTGTCGAGGAGCCCAGCTGGTAATTACAGCCTCTCGGATGTGATTACATGGCAGCCACACCCTGCAACCCCCTCCCTTCTTTTTCCTTTCCCACTCTCCCCCCTCTGTCCACTCCCAGTGGGTGTTAGGGCTGAAGGAGGGCCCATCATGTGTGGAATCGTTGCATGTCTGCACTGTTATTTACTCCTCTTGCCCTGTGTTTAAGAGGAGGGAAGTGGAAAGTGGATTGCATGTCTGTCCTTTATGCTGCGACGGTGTTGTCGGAGATAGCTTTGCAGTAGAGCATCTTGCAAAATGTTTTTGATGGGCATGCTGGAAAAAAAGGCATTTGAACAGGGATGAAAAGCCAGGTGGTGCCGCTGGGATTTGGACCCTGGCCATCCATCTTACATGGTCTTTCTCTCTGGTTCCTACAGACGTTAAGCCCTCTAACATCCTGGTGAACTCGCGCGGCGAGATCAAACTGTGCGACTTTGGCGTGAGTGGCCAACTCATCGACTCTATGGCCAACTCCTTCGTTGGAACACGGTCGTACATGTCGGTGAGTCACCCTCCCACTTCCCTCCCCAACCCCCAGTCCTTCTCGTTCCAAGCCCTGTGCCGGTGCCCAGGATTCTTCCATGTGGAGAGGAGGAAGTCGCTGCCATGTTTTAGCCCACTCCTCCTGGCCACCTGCAGGGTGTGTCGCCCCCACCCTAGTACAGCTTTGACTTGCTCTATGCTCTGCCTTGACAGCCGGAAAGACTCCAGGGCACACACTATTCAGTTCAGTCAGATGTGTGGAGCATGGGCCTATCACTGGTTGAGCTGGCTATTGGGCGCTACCCCATCCCCCCTCCCGATGCCAAGGAACTCGAGGCCATATTTGGCCGGCCAGTGCTGGACAAAGGTGGGGCAGAAGGCCACAGCATGTCTCCAAGATCCAGGCCTCCAGTACGACCGGTTAGCGGTAAGACCTTGTTTAATTCCCCCAAACATTAGCATTGTTTTTATGCACATTCGATCTTCTCTATATTCTGCATAATATGAGTGTTTTAGTTGAGTCTTGCGAATTGTTTTCCCCCAGGACACGGGATGGACAGCAGGCCAGCCATGGCTATATTTGAGCTACTGGACTACATTGTCAATGAGGTCAGAGAATTTGCTTAGGATCTAAATTGGTTCTTTTTTGCTTCTTTTTGCCTTTTATAGTATTTTTCTGTAGCAGTTTCACTTCAATTTCAACCCTTTTTCTGCTCCCCATCTGTCTCTACATCTGCAGCCACCTCCGAAGCTGCCTCATGGCGTCTTCACCACAGATTTTGAGGAGTTTGTGATGAACTGGTGAGCTCCTGCTTGTTATCACTGGTGTTTTTATTGTACAAATCTACAAAATCTTCAGTGTTGAACAAAACGGCATCTGAGCTATGGCAAAGTTGGACCATGATAAAAGGGCCATAGTACAGGGGTGTTCATTCCAGCTCCCGGAGGGCTAACCTGCCCCAACACATCTGCCTGGATGTTTCTGTTAATTCTGAAGACATTGATTAGCTGGTTCAGGTGTGTTTAATTAGGATTGGTGCTAAACCAACATAGTGGACCTCCAGGAACAGGATTCCTCTCCTGCCTCAGACCTCTCGTCTAGTACAGTTTGGGGAATGCAGGTTTGAATCTGGACTGCATTGTTCCCAGATTCATTTTTCTTTTAAATCTTCGCTGATTGCATTTAAATGTACTTTAAATTGTTTAATCATACTAAAGCGATAACTTGTCCTTTTAAAATGTCGGTTTAGTTCTGACTGAAATCTACTGATCTAGATAACGTAATTATAGCAAAGATTTGCCTGCTATGTGCCGCTATGGCCCCGGTGTTGCTCCGAAAGAAAGAGGTATGACATGCAACATCTGTTTAGTCCTTAAATAATTTGTTTAGTGGGGCTGGCAGTTTAAGGGTGCTTTCACACCTGGCCCATTGTTTCCGAACCTGGCGCATTTCCCCCCTTATCTCGGTTCAATTGGGCATATGTGAACACGGCAATCGCACTTGGATCTGTGCCAAAACAATCAACCCAAGATCACCTGAGCGAGGTGGTCTCGGCTCAATTGAAAACAAACTCTGGCACCGTTCGGTTGTAGTAAGAAAGCAATCCGATCCAACAAACCAGGCTGTATCTAATGTATAATGGGAAGTTACGTAAATTTGGTGAAAAGCAGTAGATTGTCCCGGTGTCCCAATGTGCATACTATCCACTCTATCTGCCCTAAATAGTATTGAAAATTACTAATATTACATAGAATTCATGATGGATCGTTTGCACATTGGGATGCAGGCAATGTCTGTGGGTGTTCTTCTTCGCTATTCAAAATCAAAGCATGCCTTTTAATTTTATAATGCAGACTTATTGCTCTTCTTCTTAGTAACTGTTAGGTGCATTTTAAAAATGTTTTCACGACGAATCCTGGACTCCTGTTCAAAATGATAAATTAATATAATGGCATCTAAAAACAACAACAGTAAGCCCTTGATACTGTTGTCATTCTATCTTGACAGATGACAGCTATGAGGGGACAGTTACCTAACACGTGACTTGTTTTAACAATTTTGGTCCATTTAGAAAATTTGCCGTGTGCAAGCGAATCGCACCAAGAATAAAAAGCAACACTGAAATAATTGTAATCCCTGTTTAAGAACAAAGCATTCGATCTACCGGTGTGAAAGCACCCTAAGACTACGCAAGGTAGCTTGACTATGCATAAAAACTTGATTAAAACCGTGAATGTAAAATTACTTACTGTGCTGTCAAATAAAGGCTATAATACAAAACCCTCAATACCTCCCTCTAGATTTCTGGCCTTGTGTTTTATTGATTTCAGAATTTAATTTTGTCTTACTGATGATTTTTTGTGTTTTCACAGCCTCATTAAGAACCCTGCTGACAGAGCTGACCTTAAGATGCTAACGGTACGTACATTTCCCTGTAAGTTATCAGATATATTAAAATTGTAGTTTTTATCACAACATCTAGAAAGTGGAATAACATGATAGAACTTAGAGTGAGAGCTGTTTGGAGTGACAACATATCGGTAACACTTTGCAATAAGGTTCATTAGTTAACTACTTAAGATGAATAAATACTGTAATAAAATTGTTGTTCATTGTTTATTCATGTTAGTTAATACATTATTGTAAAGTTTTACCAACATATCCTGTGTGTCGGGGTTTAAGCCATGTTAGGACAGCAATTAGCTGTAGTTACAACTTGAATTTATAGTTTTGACAGTAGATACTCATATCAGTAATATCATGATGCATTGTAGAATATCATGCATTGCAAAAAACAATAGTTGTAGGGGTAAATTGATATATAAATAGTGAGAATCAAGGCACGATGTACTGCAAATAAAATTAAAATCTGCTGCTTGGCACCAAAACCTGCTCATGGTGTAATTGATCATGTGATGTTCATTTACAGAGCCACACGTTCATCAAGCGGGCCGAGGTTGAGGAGGTGGATTTTGCTGGATGGTTGTGTAAAACCATGGGCCTCCACCAGCCCAGCACACCCACTCATAGTGCTGAATGAACGCTGGATCCCAGCATAGTCACCCATGCCATCCTTATCCTCTGCTTTACTTCTCTCCTTCCTGCCCTCACAGGCCTGTATGCTTGTAAGCCTCTGAGACACCGTTGTGCACTCTTTCGCTGCCTGCACTTCCCTTCCACTGCGGTGCATTCTGGGGCATTGTTTTATGAGAGCCCCTGGTTTTGGAACACATTGATTTGAATGAATATGGAGAGTAGAGTCACTTAAGTGGAGTGGCTGTATTTTTAATGACAACATTATTCAGGAATGTCTAAATTGGTAAAGATCAGCAAGGTTTTGTCTGTGTAACAGGTATTTCACTAGTTTTATGATGTGTCCGTTTTCTTTTCAAGGTTGGTTTATTAATTCATTATATTATGTTTTCTTTCTTTGTTTCTTTTTTGTTAAAGCGCTATTCTTTGGCCTTTATATGGATAGCTTGGTTCAATGGCAAGCGTTTAATTGAGAATCAACTGCCATTTGCCTCAGAAAAAGAAAAGAAAGAAAGCCAAAGAGAGCTACTGTGGATCATAGAGGTTGGTTTATTACAAAGGTGATTAAAATGCAAGATGGCCAAATCAGCAACGCTCAAGTGCATACGTACAGGTGTACGTACGTACTACTAGTGCATGGTCAAGTAATCCATCACGCCAACCAGTGGACATACTGTAAGTTTGCACACATTAGCAGAAAGAAAAATAAGTTCCTGTATTAGATGCCCTTTGTCCTACTTGCTGTGCCTGTGGAAAAGATTGGACATTTACTATTCATTAATATTAATAGTATTATTATTATTATTATATATATTTTTTTTGACAAATCTTCATTTTTCAAATTAAAATCATCTTTAGACGAGTATACTTGGGAAGAATTATTGTTTATAAATTATGATCCAATGTTCCTTTTTTTATTTTTATGAAACCTACAATTTTTTGCTTTAGACATCAAGTTTGAATGCAACCAGGGTTGCACCTAGTGCAGTGCTTTTACAATAAGCCCAATGAATTTAAACACATCAAAGCTGTTTCAACCAAGACCACAACAGGCACACTATTAGTCTGGTCTTTAGTGGCATATAAAATGCAAAGTAACATCTCAGGCCACCATGTACAGTGCTATGCAGATCAAATGAACCTCAGCAGATATTGCTGTATTAGTAGGTCTTATGAATACACGGGTGTTACAGATGGGCATTGTGAAGTGTGGCTAAAGCCCACTTGCTCTAAATAGCTTTGTGTTTCTCTCTCTTTCTCTAGTACTTCTCAGTAACATTGAAACTATTACACACTGGCATTCAGCTCCGAAGTGAATGCGTCGCCACTCTTATGTGTACAAAAATATATGTACAGTCCAAATGGTCTTAAAATAGCATTTTATTTTATTATTTTTTTTTTTTTTTGTTTGTTTGATTTGGACTAGTTTAGAGAAGAGTATATAAGTCATTTTATTACCAAGTGGAATGTTTTGAATACAGTTCTAATATGAAAATAAAACTTATTTGTGAATGATTATTTGGCTGTAGTTGTTGTCAGTCTTAAGTTTAGATAATGTTTAAATATTTTATTGCATTGCACTATATTTAATGTATATTGTTAAATAATAAGTGAACATTTCTTTACATAATTGAAAACATAAGACATAGACATCTAGATAAAATAATTTGCATTATAGCTGCTCATTTTTGGTATATTTTAGCACACTGTAATAACATACAGTACTGGGAGATATATATTATGTTTTATTAATGCTATATAATGTATTATTATTATTATCATTGCCTAAATTAAGCCAATGGTAATACAGCATACTTTGTACATGTAAAATTATGGCATGTTTAAAAAAAATTGATTATCATTTAGTCCAATGCTTCAAGGAATATGCATTTATTAACTTGAAATGCATTTGTGCACCTTTACAGCTTTTTAAAATTTTTAATAAATTTTAAGTGTCCCAATGATACCACCCTCCACGTCTGGTGTGTGTTAGTTCATCATGCTCGTCTCCTACTTAATACTTCAGCATTAAAGCACAACTCGTCATACATAATTACGCTCCTATGCGTCCACTCCCTGTTTTACAGGAGAGTACTCAATTGTACAATCACTCTTAGAGAGGTCATATATGGCTCCTGCTGTTTTTGTCCAGTTTTCAGTCCAGCAGCAGGTTAGCAGGTGAACTGGTATCTTGAGCGGTGGAGGATAATCCATGTCTGTCCCGCTGGTCAACTGCATTCATTGCTTCTCTCAGCATGATTTTGGTGAGTATGGAGAATCACAGTACGCATTTAGTTGGTTACTTTTTTTTCACCGTTCATAGTGTTTTGGAAGGTTTGGTTGCTACATATAAGGGATACCTGTATACCTGTCAAAAAGGTGAAGTGAATAGTGTTGTGAGGAGGGGGACATTGGCACTGCTGGCATAGCCTGAGTGTACTGGAATGTGCCATGGCTTGTTCTGGGGTGGGACTCCATGACCTCAGGCAATGGGATGGGTGGGTGCGACTGCATTCGCACACAGGGGAGAAAGAAGGATGGTTAACTCTCATTATTTTGGCACACACGCTCACCCAAAGTATACGTGCACTACCCCTGCAAACAAATACAGGCCAATTATACCAGCAATATCCTTGTGAACTCCACTGTTGTGGTAATGTCATGAGTGATGATGGCCACTGTGACATGATAACAGCCTTTTATTGTATTCCCCAGAGAGAAACAGATGAGAGCAGCATGGGGGAATGGTGTTTCTTTAAGAGAGAGGGAGAGCAAGAGAGAGAGAGATAAAGGGAGGGACCTTTTTGCCCTCCAGAAACCAGGAAGGGAATTGAGTTGATCTGCTAGTGCTTTGGTTAGCGCATACAGAGCTTTGAACAGCAGGGATAGCTAAGAGAGAGAGAGCTCCACAGAGGAGGAGAGAAGACGAGTAAAGAGCTAACCCATAACAAGCACCGCCACGGCCATCGCAGGTGAGCTCATTTCCCCCTGCTTGTCCCCTGTGTCGTCTGCCCAGGGCCTATCGACTGAAGGGAGCAAGGCTGAGGAGGAAGGAATGAGGGAGGGGGACAGAGAGGCGAGAAAGAGAGACTATGTGTGTAGGGGGTAGGAGGGGGCTCCTGTGCCAGTGAGGAACTATTCCTATTTTTCTTTGGTATTCTAAATAACTGCTTTGGTACACCTTCGGTTCACTGGCATTGCTTTGATAAAAAAAAATTCTGTAGTTACAGTTAACTTTTTTGTTGTTATTTTGGAGGCAGATCTCAAGGGCTGTGTTTGTCAGCGGTTAGACAAGTGGACAACGTAAAAGGAAGGAACCAAAAATAATTCCATAGGACAAGGTACAGTGCTAAGCACTGGGGTCCTTTTTTATACCTTTGTTGTCATTCATGAAGAAACAAACTCTGATAACCTGGGCACATACCTTTTGGCTTTTTTTCTTCTGTCTCAAATTGTGTTTACACTGGTTACTGTTATGATGGAATATTTTAGGTTAAAAAAAAGTCTAATTTGGGTCAAGAATGCTGAATATGTCAGAAAATGTAGTGTGATAATATAAATGTATTGTATCGAAGTTCTACAGAGTTGTGTTTGGATCACTTTGTTTTTATATGTACAAAGCTTGGCACTGCTCGTTGGCTGGTCTTTACTTTTAATACCTGGCATCCTGCTAGCAGCACACTGTAGTGTATAATTCAGCTCTGAATGCTTACGTTGAAGCAAGCTCTCAGATGTGGGGGTGGCAAGAGCTAACAGTTTGGGACTTGTAGTCCTTAGCAGTGGCCTAGAAGCAGGTGAAGTCATACTTAAGGACTGCGCTTCCCAGAGTGCCTTGCCCTTGGCCAAACAGGAAAGGGAACAGCCGGTAGCCTATCCTAGTGGGGAGGTGTGGTGATTGAGTAGCCGGCAAGCCTATCGCAGAGGGGGAAGTGAAGCCAGAGCAGTGGGCTGAAAATAGAGTGGGGGAGTTGGTAGGTGTCTGCCTGAGTGGGATCAGGCAAGGGCTTGCCTGTGTAACTAGGGCTACTCGGAAGTTTCCTGTCTGCAGTTGCTCCAGACCGGAGCCCTGCCCAGGCACGCAGGCAGGCAGGCAGGCAGAGGGAGACTGAGCTGACCCACAGGGAAACAAAATTCTGGCCGGCCGGTAAGAGCTCCAAATGCACTCTCACTCTCTTTGGTGTCTGAGATGGGAAAGGCAAGCTAGAAGAGAAATAATGGAATATTTAAAGGGGAAAGAGAGGGACTTGGCTTGATTAAGTTCAGAGCGCTTGACCCACTTGCAGATGGCACAGAGATGGAAAACGGAGGCCTGCTGTATTAAGGTATGACTTGGTGAGCTTCTGTGCAGCGAGTTTCACTTTCCAAGTACTTTCTTAACTGAATGAATGTCTTTGTTGTGATTCTTAATTTTGTTTGATCTGACTGTTCAACATTGTAATTTAATTAAGAATATATTTTCAAGCAGATTCATTTACGTTTTGGTCACAAAAGGTTGTTGACTGTGGGTTTAACACTTTGACATCTCCGGTGGACTCTGGTGAAATTGTTTCAGATAAAGTAAAAATTCACATCAAAGACATCCTGCTCACTGAGATCTCTAAGAACCTTGGAAAGTTTTTTTCCTCTTCTCTTGGCAGATCCCTTGTAGGCTTCTCTGCCCCCTCATTCTTTTAATAGTTGTGCCATAAGGCACATCAACATCATCTCCCTTAGTAAGGGTCTTTAACAGGGTATCATGACTTGTCAAATTAGTAGACTACATGTTTGTCCTGGACTCAAAGGAAGCTGCAGTCTCTTTCGCTCTCTCTCCCTTTTTTATTTTTTATTCAAAGATGTATGCAGATCATTTCCAACCCATACTTGTTCAACTCGTTTTCACTAGTGCGGGTATAGGGAGGACGCAAGGGGTATTTTTATTCACAGATGACGCCCACTGTCTGAATAATGCACAGACAAGGCTCCTTGTCTCACTGGGGTGAGGTCGATCTTTATTGTCTTTTGCTTGTTAAAGTGGTAAAGAGATTCTTACCCACCATAAACCAGTTAACCCTGTGTATAGTTAAATTACCTGACAGGGTCGTTTCAGGTAAGTATTTATAGCAGGAAATGTATGTGTGTAACTTCGTGCTGATACACATCATCCTATGTTTTTTCTTTTGATCAATGTGTTTAGTTTATTTCTGATTTCTTTTGTCGTTTGTTTACATCTATGAAATTTTAGATTTTTTTAGCTTTTTAGAAACTAAATATTAGTTTTGTTTGCCTTCGTGTTTATTTAAAGTTTCATTTGCTAGACATCCAGTGTGAATCAGTTAGGGCTGAAGGCAGTAGAAGTTACTAGCTACTGCTCGACCAAAAAGTATAATTCTAATGCTAAAGTAATCTTTGAGCTCTTACAAAACACTTTGAATTGGCTCTCTGAACAAGGTTTAGTTTTATTACTTCTGGGGGACAGTGGACATTTGTGAAACATTTTTGAGGTGATCAAATTAAAGACTGATGTTGGGAGATGGGCTGCTGCAAGCTAGCGTCACTATCTGTAATCAGAGAGCTTATCTCATTATTCTCTCATTGCACTCTTTAAAAGGCCGCCTTCCACTTGTTCTTATCTGCTGAGAGTCTGTCGACATGATGAGTGAGGCCGGCTTCTTGGTTTCCTTGACAGTAATGTGGAATCCAATTGCTTTATGCTCTCGCCCCCATTTGCTATTGTGGAACTCGACCTCCAGCAGGTGGAGGAGTCCTTGACATACTTGCCTTAGTGCGATCATTCAGAGATGTGCTGGGAGATAGAGCTGAAAAAGAAAATCCTGGGTGGGTTGTCATGTCTTTTTGCCTCCTCAGCAGAGGCAGAAAAGGGAAGTGGAAGCTGTGGTGGACTGGTGGTGGATTGTGCAGTAAAGTGTCTGGGAGAGCTGGTCATCTGATAACAGAACGGGTTCTGTTACACCATCACCAGAGTCACGCAGGAAGTCTTCTTCCGCTCAACCGGCCAGGTTGCTGCAGCAGCAGAAGAGCTCAAGACATGCACTGTGGCCTGAGCGCAAGGGCACTGGAAGGGCTGGTGTAGCGCTGCCGCCATTACTCAATTTTGTTTGTTTCATTTGTTGGGTTTCTTGCTCTTTCCTTATTTCCTGACCCAGCCACAGTTTGTCCAAAAGACTCTTAAGTCATGGGCAGCTCAAAGACCGATGCAGGGAGTTAGGCCTGGAAAAGTTTGGTCAAACTATGAGGGGGCGTCGTGGCATTTTCACACTTGAGCTTTATTCTTACATGGAATTCTAACAAAGCTACTGCTGGTCTAGTAAGCTTGTATGCATGTTGTTGCTTTTGAAGCTGGGCTTATCTGCTCTACATTTTGCTGTATATCTGATATACTTCTGTAACTAAGACCTTTAATATCTCACCATAAAGAGAAGGCAGTTTGCTTGTACTATTGACCCCATGACATTAGATCGATTTATTTATTTATTTTCTTCCTCAAAGGAGGACGTAATTTTCCAGCAACGAAAGGTAAAGGTTTCAGCAACTAAAGTGAAAAAAATAAAATAAAATTGCGCTAGTGTGCACTTGTTTCAAGCAGCCTCACCCAATACCTTTTGGGGGGCATTGTGAATACAAGTCTAGATTTTTGGCAGCCTACTGACATATCTTCAGTGAAACGGCCCAGCACTACAACTCCAGTTTTATCAGTTGTTCACCCACTTCCTGCTTGTTCTCTTTGCGACCAATCATGCTTTTCTAACCAATGCTGGCAGGAGTGACTCATTTGCAGGGCCTTGCTCAAAATCCTGTTCTTCTTGGAACCAGTCAGCCCCTCTCTATACTGTTTACGATTATCCGGTAATATCCTCTCTGCCTTGACCTTGAACCCTGTCAACCTAGTGTAGTGACTCCACTTCCCTCCCTCATGAGGCAGGAGGAGCTAATCACACAAACACACACACTAGATTGTACATACATACTGAGTGGACATGCATGTCAGAGGGATGCCCTAAGTCACATGTTTGTCATTAATCCTCTCAAAAGATTCTTTAGAAGGACTCCAAAGCTCTCGTGAAATACACAGGTGTGACTGGCGAAGAAAGACATCGAAGTGTTCCGTAAAACACTGCTGCTTGTTTTGGTTTATGTGATTAAGTCAGTTTGTGTTCCTGAAATGTGTGGCGTGGGCTTGCCTAAGATGTTTCATTCTGAGGTGTCAGTTTTCGGTTCATATAATAAGCAAGTAAATTTAATGTTTGGTGTCCTTTGCTGGATTAGCATTGTTTTAGAATTAGTTGAGGAGAGTAGCAGCTGCATTCTAAGAACTTAATCACCAAACACATTAAATACCCATGATACAATTTGATTGACAGTTGTTACCCTTATGATTCTTATAAAAAAGAATTTACTGTGTTGGCGGTGTTATTTCCCACTGATTACACAATTCTGAACTATTTCTAAACTAGTTATACTGTCACCTTTCATACCAATAGTTGATGTGCTAGTTAAACTTCTAAACTCGTTTATTTTATACTTGCCCAGATGAATTATAACTTACTTGAATTATAAATTCAAATACTCGTTAAGACAGTTTGTCTGAAATCTATTTTCGATAGCCTCACTTCACTTTGGCTGGGAGGGGCTGTTAGGGGAGGGTGGGGGCTGTGGAGGGATGAGCATTCGCAGTAATTTGTGGTTTGACTTGCAAAGTAGTTGAGGCCTGTGCGTGCGGCCAGCAGAAGAGGTCTGAAATGAGACGTTGGGGCCGTTTCATGGTCCCTGTCACCCATAGCCATGAATAAGTGATGAAGAATGTTGGGAGCCCTGAGAAGGTGTCAGGATCAGGTTTGTTTGCACGGTTTCCGCTTTCTTTCAGCTTTGCCTTGGGTTTATTCAGGGACAGAGATGCTGCTTAACTGGTGCGTTGCTAACACCCACAAGCTGAAGTGCAGAGAGATGACTTTTGGTTTTGTGTCCCTTCTAAGAAACTCCCTTATGATAGCAAAACTACTCTTACACTCTTTCTCTTCAAGTTTTTTTTAAATTATTATTTCATAGTTTTCTTTCCAGTTGTAGCACAGGTTCTAGTTGTATCAAGGTAAATTGTCTGATCTAAAAGGGTATATTTTAGTGTGCAATGATACCAAATTAAAAAAATTATTTCATTTACTGACCTTCAAGTAATTCCAAACCTGTATGGTTTTTTATGGACAAACTATCCCTTAAACATAAATATGAGTCAGACAAGTGTCCTTGATTTATTAGGAACCATAACTGGAAAAAATTATTGTCTAACCCAACCTCTAGCCGGGCTTCGACCTTAACTTATTCAAATTCTCTGCAATAAAACAATGTGTCAGAATGCTACTGTTAGTCAAGTAGATGGATGGTGTGTGTGTGTGTGGGGGGGGGGGGGGGGGATATATATGTTATCAGAGAGATAACAGAAAACCACAGAGAAAAGTGTGTGGTGTCAAAGCTTGCCCTACAGGTGCCCATCATTTAGCTCACAGGTGATGGGAGAGACAGAGAGAAGGGCTTAAGCCATTGGCTTATGGGCATTACCATCTAACTTAAACAAGTCAAGATGTGGTCCAGTGGGGCACTATTATTGGAATACCTTCACTAAAGTGTGCTATATAGAATTGTGTAGTGCATATGTGTCCTATTTTATTGTATTTTCATCATGTTCCGACACTAAACTCTTTTAACTATATTTGCTGAAGTCAGACAGCATGAAAAAAACTGCATACAAAAGGTGAGCCTGAATGTCATCCACATAATTAATGCAAGACGGGTAGTGGGGGTCAGATTTGCTGCTGTGTTTTACCTTCCCACTACCTCTCAAATGGTACACCAATAGGGACCTGACTTGGTGCCAGCTCTCAAGGTGTGGAGGAAGGCAGCTTTGTTCAAGCATGAGAGAGAGCAAGCAAGCAGCCAGGTTGAGCAGGTCTTGCATACATACCAAGGGGCTTGATTTGAAGGAATGTCATTTGAATGAATTGTTCTTATTGAGTATAGTTCCCCTGTGGCCTCACCCCCTGCCTGCTGGGTAACTCTGGGTAGTTAGGCTGTTTGGTGTTCACGTGTGAGCATGTTTGCCAATGGACAAATCGAGGAAGGTTGCCTATCAAATCCCCACACCCCCACCCTCTAATGAACTGTGGTTGATCATTTTAATCCCCCACACGTGATCAAGGGGACAGGCCTTTCCTGAAACTTGGCACACAGTGCTGGGTGGGGTAACCGGCTCAGACTGGATTGACAACCTCCTATTTAATACTGTTCCCTTGCAGCCCTGCGTGTGTCCTACTACTCTTCCTCCTCCTCCTCTAGTGGATTTTTTTTCCACTCGAGCCTTTAGCCGGCAACCCCCCTTCCCCAGAAGCCAACTGACACGCAATTCAGTGCACATGGTGCCCAGCCCTACTGTATGTGCCATACACTCCCCACCCCAGCAAAGCTCCACAGTACATATTCTTCTCTTTCACTGCCATCATGACAGCAGGCTTGCTACCCTCTGACATGCTGCTATGTTTTAATTCAGTTAACACCCTAAACTGATTGCTGTAAACAAGAAAGTTGTCTAGATTGTTTTTCAAGTCAGACTAAAGTCTCAATTCCCATAAGTTGAAATCAAACAGCATATTTTTGATAGCATCAGAAGATGTACATAACCTAGATTGTTTGATTGTTATAAAGACCACTTTAAAGCAAAATTGTTTTGCACCATCAGTGCACAGCAAGTAAATAAGGTTAGGCAAACTTTTTTAATAGTAAAAAAGAAACTGAGAAGGTGAACTGAACTAAAAGTTATATATGTTTTCTGTAATAGTACTTAAAACAAACATTTCATTATCATATGCATAACTGATACCTTTTCTTCATTTTAATAATTACACCAATTCACTATGGACTTTAAAATAAGTCTTGCAACCAGTACATTGTGCATTTACAGTCATGGCTAGTTGTCATAATGTCCTTTTATAAATTGATGCTTTCATCTGTGGTTTGCATAATCTTGACCAGTGGTCTTATAGTAGATACTATCTATTAGCCTCTCTGCTTCATTTGCATACAGGGCTTGGTCATTCTACCCTGGATGGTAATAGAATGCAAAGAGAAGGGACAACATAAATATGGTCCAAATATAAAGTGTCTAAAGTGTATTAAGCAGCAGCATGAATTGAGCTCTTCAGGTCATTTGTAGTAGGACTTTGAGGTATTTTTATGTAAAATACTTTGCCTCAATTTTGTATCAATTATATTTCTTTTAATATCTGCCAGCCACTTTGTCACTTCTTGATTAGTAACTGTTATTGTACCTCAAAATTCTTAGACAGGCAGACGGACAGACGGCAGGACGGACGAACGGGTGGCGGCTGCGATTGGCGGCTCGGCGGCAGGCTGGTGGAAAATGTCGTCGGGAGCAGGTGGGCGGGGAAGACGTGAGGGGAGGGCCTGTAGGGGTGCAGGCGAGGTAGAGGAAGGACCAGTGGGCATCCCCTTCCCCGAGCACAGTGCTGACCTGCTGGGCAGTCTCAATCGCCAACGGCTAAGTGGGCTACTGTGTGATGTGCTACTAGTGGCTCAAGAGAGAGAATTCCCTGCCCACCGCTCCGTGTTGGCTTCCTGCAGCACCTACTTCCACAAGCTTTTCACCTCGGGCATGGCTGCTGACCGCCAGAAAGTCTATGCGCTGGACTTTGTGCGGCCTGAGGCACTGGCCGCCCTTTTGGACTTTGCCTACACGGCCACACTCACAGTCAGCCGCAACAGTGTGGTTGACATCTTAAGCGCCGCCCATGTGCTGGAGATCTCACCCGTCCAAGACGTCTGCACACACCTGCTGGACACCAAAGTGCTCTCCCCGCCGGTGGGTAACGTGTGTTGTTTACAACAATGAATGTTTTGGAGCGATATGATGATGTAGTTGCATTTCTTTTTGCAGGCGGGTAGTGAGCAAGAAGAAGACCAGGAAGAGGAGGAATTAGGAAAAAATGGAAAAGAGCAGGGCATCCGGCTGCGTGCCCGTGAGTACTTGGAGTTCTTCCAGAGGGGGGCGCATTGGGGTAGCAGCTGCAGTACTCCAGAGCTCAGGGACCTGCCTGCACACCTGCACTTTAGCCAACGCAATGGTGCTGACAGCAATGGCACACCCATCGGCCCTGCTGACTACTACTCCTCACTGGCCCAAGCCCTATCACAGCCACCTCGTGAACCCGAAGACGAGATTGTGGATGAGGAGTGCCAGGATGGACCTTCAGTTCTAGCTCGAGGGAAAGGTGCACAGGCTGTGATGTCCATTTATGCGCCAACTCAGAATGGACATTACTACCTCCATCAGACAGAGCCCAAATCAGAGATAGAGGTGGAGGGGACAGATGAGTGTGAGCCTGAACAAGGCCCAGCCAGTGCTTTGCTACAACAGATGATGGACTCCTTGGAGCGGAAAAGGGAACAGGCCACAAAAGGTGGTGGAGGTGAGGAGGATGGACCTGAGGGTGAAGAGCCAGATGTGGAGTTTTACTTGAAGTACTTTAATAGTGTGCAGCAGGAGGAAGCCACCAGTGCCCCCATGTCTCCAAGTTTGCTACCACTGTGGTCAGTAAGGGGCAACGGAGGTGGAAATCAAGCGACTGGAGGGGGAAACAGCAGTGAGAGGAAGATGCGGTCTAAGGCCTTTCAGAAGTGCCCTATCTGCTCCAAGGTCATCCAAGGTGCGGGCAAGCTTCCACGCCACATCCGTACACACACAGGAGAAAAGCCCTATGAGTGCGCCATCTGCAAAGTGAGATTCACCAGGTAAGCCTTTTTTTTTTTTTTGTCATTTCGGGAAGATTTTGAGTTCAATTTGTATTTTGTACATACATTTCAGCATCTTGTGTGCTATCAAATTTAAATGGTCAGGTACTCAGTACACTAACAAGAACAGAGTCAGCCATAAAGTTGTTTTATGTTGACAGAAAGGCTGCATGACAAAGTCCTGGAATTTTAACAAGGTGGGTCCAATAAAAGTGGGTTGTGGTAGCACAGCCTGGTCTACTGTTATCAGGGATGAGGCCGTTATAAAACTCTCCATGCTGATATTGAAAGGGATTACAGAACGGTGGCCTATCTACGTCAGTTAGTCAGCTGAACTTGTGACCCTGTGTGTTACGTTGATTATTGCCCCTGGCACATACAGCCCCTCTCTCAGACTATTGGCTGATGAAAAATACTTTACTGAATCTCTGTTGGCAAGTTGCTAGCATGGCTTACCCTGCGCTTACCTATTCCATGAAACCATCACCTTAATGAATTAATCAAGAGACATGCATTGGAAATAGCCGCTATGTCAAAAATATCCAGTACATTAATTGCGTAGCGATCAATGTAAATTTGCCACCTAAATACGCCACCTTTAGGGAAGGGGTACTGTAATCTTAATCCTGTTTGATCAGGGTTAAGAGTGCGCTTCACTCACACTGAAATAAATCAATCCTATCTTCTAAATAATTCATCTCTCTGTGCTCCACTCTGTTACATTGTGTGTGTGTGTGTGAGAGAGAGAGAGAGAGAGAAAAGACATTTTCTCACAGGCGTGCATGTATAATTGTACTCATAAGTTTACATACCCCTTGAAGAATATTCAAAATGTTAATCATTTTCACAAAATAAGAGAGATCATGAAAATCGCATGTTATTTTTTATTTAGTACTGTCATGAATAGGCTATTTAAAATAACAAATGTTTATATATAGTCCAAAAGACAAAATAATAACTGAATTTATAAAAATGACCCCATTCAAAAGTTTACATTTATTCTGTGTGTCATTTCCTATATAATCCACAACTGTTTTTATGTTTTGTGATAGTTGTTCATGAGTCCCTTGTTTGTCCTGACCAGTTCAACTGCCTGTTTTTTTTTCAGAAAAATCCTCCAGCTCCTGCAAATTCCATTGTTTTCCAGCATCTTATGCATTTTTGACCACCTTACAGCAGTGACTGTATGATTTTGAGATCTATCTATTCAAACTGAGAACAATTGAGGGACTCAAACTCAACTATTAAAAAAGGAGAAAACATTTACTGATGCTCAAGAAAGGAAACACGATGCAAACTACATGATGATGATGTGTAAATGTTTCTTATTTTGATTAAAGATAATATATTTTTTTCATTTTGTACTGCATTTCAGAAGCTACATAATTACATAAATGTTTCCCAGAAGACAAAATAAGGACAATTACCCTGATCATCTAAAAAATAATCATGCATCATGTTGCCTTCTTGAGCATCAGTAAATGTTTTCACCTTTTGTAATTGTTATGTATGAGTCTCTCAATTGTCCTCAGTTTGAAAAGATGGACATTTGTTATGTGAAATGGCTTATTTAATACAGTACTAAATAAAAACATAACATGGGATTTTCTGGATCCTCCTTATTTTGTGAAAATTCTGAACATTTTGCATATTCTGAAAGGGGTATGTAAACTTATGTGCACAACTGTATATATCCGTATTTTGGTGGCCGTATGTGAAAGTGGAGGAAAGATGAGGAATTATGAGTGAAAGAATGTCCAGATATATTCAGAAATGTTTAAATACACAAGTAGGCATTAACGTGTGCACATGTCTGTGTTTACATTCTCGGGTGTGTGTCTGTCCATGGACGCGAGTGAGTGTGTATGTGTGTTCGGTAAGCCTCCAGTATTCTGGACGGGTCAACCACCCTAGTTTGTTTAGTTGTACTCTGCCCTGGTCACAAGCTTAGGGGGAGGGACAGAGAAGGGTAAGCTGAGAACAGAGTCTTAAGAACAGGCCTTGTATTTGATACCACATTATAGCTCCCTTTATTGGTGCAAAACAATACACTTTGACAGTACGCTGTCTCTTGTTGAAGAAAGCCTACACTTTAGCCGTACAGACCAGTTTGCCTTAGGTGGGGTGTCAGACGTCAGAAATGTGTATATATACTGATGACCAACACAAGAGTTAGTTTTGTTAGATAAACATTTATAAACTATAAAGTGCAAAATTAGGTTACATGATTATTGTATTTTATACTTTGTTAATGGTGCTTTGAAGTGGTTGGAGGACAATTGAGGAAAGACATTAAAAAGTTAAACCACATTCTTCCAAACCTGTTCCTCAACCAAGCACACCTTTTGATTTTTCGATCTTACATAGGTTTCTTCACATAAACTAAAATCTGTCCTCAGTTGAACTAACTTGCCACTGAAGATTTAAAATTTTGCTTGTAAAACAAGAGCAATTATTCTCTTATAAAAGGCTCACCATTTTAAAGTGGCTATTTTGGGAAGCTTAGGGGCCACTATGCCTCTGAACTAAACATTGAGCCCTTCAGTGCCTCAATGGCTTAAAAAGAAATTGTTGATAAAGGTGTGAACTTTATGGCCCTTTTTCTCATATGTCTTTGGGTGCTTTCAGCAGAGAAGAATGATAAATTAACTTAAATACACTCTTAAAAGTAAAGATACAGAGGTCAGACTCCTTTTGTGATTACATGTTGTCTTTGATGTTCAAGAATAGACAGATATATGTATTAACATCCTTATATTTTTGTGTTTATATGTAGTTATATGTGTACATGTTTGCCTTTGCTAATGAGGCTAGTGTGGCTAACCTTACCTGCGTGTCTTGTAATTTTAACACAAGGCAGTAGTTAGTGACTCACTCCACTGCCATAAATGTTTTTTTTTTTTGGCACATCGAGTTATTTGGGAGTGGGCATTTTAAGGAATTCTAAGTGTATAAGGCATGTATTTATGTATCATGGTATCATTTTGTTAATTTTATAACCTTGAATTCCTGTTGAGTCTGTCTTGTTAATTCAGTTGCACTTTATTTTAGAGTATGTGTACCTACCTGAAATTTCAGTGTACTTACCTAAGAAAGTACTGGATGATATAAGGTAATTACATGGGTTGGGGTAGGTTTAGGAGTAGGTTCAGGGTTCATACGCAGTTATTGTAATTACTATAACAAGCACATAGTACGTGCAGAACAGGAATGTAAAATAAATTGCTACTGTTTATTTAATTCACACAAACCCATGGGTAACGGCTCATCATAAGATTTTGTATGCTCTTTTTCAGGCAGGACAAGCTAAAGGTTCACATGCGCAAGCATACAGGAGAGAAGCCTTACCTGTGTACTCAGTGTGGTGCCGCCTTTGCCCACAACTATGACCTGAAGAATCACATGCGTGTGCACACGGGCTTGCGCCCCTACCAGTGCTCCAGCTGTTTTAAAACCTTTGTGCGCTCGGACCACCTCCACCGTCATCTCAAGAAAGACGGCTGCAACGGCATCCCTTCCCGTCGAGGCCGCAAGCCACGCATACGAGATGCTGAGCTCCCGGAAGGTCCTATGGAACTTCATGGCCCAGAAGCAGACATTGAGAGAGGTCGGAGGCATCCGGACAGGGGCACTGGAACATCAGTCATGGAGGAAAATCACGGTAGTCACACGCACAGTCCGGTTGCTGATGGGGAAGGTAGTGAAGATTTGGCCTCGGGACTAAGGAACTCCGTTACATCATGAATCAAACTTCATCAGAGAGGGCTTAACTCAAAACCAAGAGGAAGAATGAAACAGAAAAAAAAAGAAAAACAAAACAAAAAACCCCTTAAAACTACATGGTCCTCTTTAAAAAAAAACAAATCAGGGTGGCACGCAAATCTAACCTTCTAGTTTCTTTTTCCTCCTTTTTTAGCTTCTGCATTCCACATAGAGACCACCAAGTTACTGGTTGGTTGGAAGAGCGAAGAGCACTTAAAATCACTCACCCGTGCTGTCGCCGTCTTTCTGGGTCTTTTTGTTTGTGTTTTTGTAACATAATGGCATAGCCATGTGCGTACGAGAAAAAGCTACTATGCAGATTAAACAAGCTCCTCATCTCTGGGTTGCATCTACAAGGCCTTGTCTTAAAAAGTAAGGTGTCAAACACCAGGCTGACTGCTGCTTCAACAGGTTAGCTTTGAATGCTCTAAGATGTGATCAACGCAACCAATAGATCTCTTTTTCTAATGCAATGAGCAACATGTACATACACTATAAAAGATTTTATTGTCTCAGATTGCAATATATGCAATATTCTGATGCAGCACCTTTTTTCTAAATGGTCCAGAAAGAATTGGACAGGGGTTTGATTTAAAGTGTTACTTTCTCTATAAAATGTTTTTTGAGAGTTTATCTTTTTCGTGGTATTACAGGTTACCGCTTTGAGTCAAATCTACATGGGGAGATTTTGTTAATTTGTTTCTTGCAGAGAGAGGGTAAGACAAGGTATGAGGTCCTGTGTTTCTAAAGCACTACCTTCATCTGATCGCCACTGGGCACAATCATGTTAAATCTAACTAGGCCTGCTTTTCCTTATTACCAGTCTTTCATTATATTCTCTCTGATTTTTGGGATTGTCTTAATATTTTGTAATTAGATTTTTTTTTCTTGTCCTTTGAGTTGACTATTTTGGGTACTTGACACTTTATATTTGTATGCGTGTGTGTATATTAGGTTGTAATCTTATGAGACCCTTTATTAGACATATATTGTGGATAGATAGGGTAACATCTTCCTTCAGCTTCACTCCAGGTATCTCACTGCATTAAGTTTGCAGGGGGAAATACGCTGTTTGATGTTTAAGAGCATTATAATTGAGAAACCCATTTTTTCCTAATCTGCATTTAATGGAACCCAGAAGTTTCAGCCCAAAGTATGAATTGGTATAAATGTGCTTCATTTCGAGTCTTTCTCTTGGAGAGTGAAACTGTGTGCAACAGATGAGTGAGGGCACCGCTGTTATACAAACGGCTGGTGAGCAACTTAAGCAGGGAATTTTTTATTTGTTTGTTTGTTTTTAGCGACAGAAGGAGAGATTAAGAGTGAACACTTTTTTTATGCATTTGCACAGCTTTACTAAAAATATCCAATATAGATAAAGAAATATCTATTTAAAAAGGCAGTTTGGGTTGGGGAGACACAAAGTGCTTATTCAATTTCTTTTACCAAGGGACCACAGAAAAAGAAATCTGAAACAACCTGAGTGATAAGATGAGCAATAAATTAATGTCCAATTCCAAATAAGCACTCAGCTGTAGTAGAGTAAGAAGGAGGGAGTTTTTAGTGTTTAAAATGTGAGCATCATTAATGAATGCAATGTATATAGATACAAAATGGGATCAATTATAAAAATGTTATCGCTTTTCTCACAATGCAAATGACTGGCTGAAGTTTTGAAAAAAAAAAAAAGTGTCCTGAAAACTGAGACCTTTATTTTAAAGTAATATGTGCTTCCTTGTGCTGGTGAGAAAGGGTGCAGCAACGTCCTATGGCCACATCAGAGCAGGATGACTCACTGAGAGGGGCCTGGAGCATCAGCAGGCACTTTGTGGGCACGTTGAGACAGGCTCTCCCCAAAATCCAGCAGACTGGGTGCTTTGGTTAAGTTAGGACTCTCGTTTAAATAAGGCATGTGTGAGGACAAGAGAAAAGGTGGAGCCGATGAAATGGCACATTTGAAAGAAACATCCTTGGCGCATGCATTCTAAAAGCAGACTGTGATCCTTGCTAAATCTTTCAAGTGGATCTCGGTGTGTACAATGGCTATGGTTACAGCTGTGGATGCACAGTTTTGATTTATGGTGAATTAGATTTTATTTTGTGGCATCATTCCTTCTGCAGTGCTGTACCATTTATCGGCCTTTTGCACCTTACGAAAGAAGCAAGATTTGAATGCACTTTGTTACTGAGAAGGGCACTTTCAAGTCAAAAGAAATATATATATATATATATATATATATATATATATATATATATATATATATATATATGAAAGAATAATGATAAATTGCACTTAAAGCTGATTCAAAAGTTCTCCATTTTGTCTTCATACAGAAGAGCGTAAGGTGTGGCAGCATCTACAGGGATTTATGACAATTATCTACAACCACATACTCCTTCTGTTTAGTTTCTGTCAGTGCATTGTGATATGCGGAGTTTCGCTGGTCAAGTGTAGTGTTCACTTTAAATTTGTTGATGAAGGCCACACCCTAAGCATCACACTACACTTTTGTGTGACTGGACAACCCGGCTGAATTAATTCTTCTGGAAATTCCAGTGTATGATCTTTTGTTTTTCACACGCCAAACAGTTAATAATACAACACATGCCTGCAAGGGTGTGTGGTAGCACATTGACCTAGACCATCTCTTATCAACCGTTTCACTCAAAGCCTGTGTTCATCCCATACAAAGTTCACAGTAGCTTTTAGATTTTTTTCCGGGATGTATTTGTACTTATGCCACGACTCAAATTTATTCTCCCTCGTTATAGAAGCAGAAGTTAGAGGTAAAATTGTTGCGGAAAAAGCCTACTTGAGTTCCCTTTCTGTCTAGTTTTTTTTTTTTTGTTATATTGAGTGTGCGCGTTTAAAACTTGCAATTCTTTTATTTGTTTTATTGTAAAATGGGTTGCTGCAGCTTGTTTGTTTTTCTAGATTGTGCTAGCTGTGTTTGTGGAGTTTAGGGTTAAATGGTGGTGGGTGGGAGGGGAAGGGAGGTACAAAGCCTGATAGCACTGGAAATGGTGCTTTAGCTGAAAAAGAGTTTTTGCACTAAAAGTCACTCATGTCCTTGTCCTTGGAGGAAGGGGACTGGAGAACCGGGCAAGGCCTTTGAGTTTCTGTGAACAGAGTCTGTTTAATCTCCACTTCACTTCTCTATACTTACATCTGCAATTAACTCTTTGAAAACCAAAGCAGGGAAAGACTAGGATTACTTAAAGACTATTCTTGGCCATTAGAAGAAAGAGGTGAATCTTACATTTTCAACAACAGCATAAACAAAACCATTTCCTAGATGAGTGTAGGTCAAGAGTCCAAAGCAACTTGAACAGAAATAAGCAGCTTGAGGAAAGACACAGTATTCATGGAATGGCTTATTTCCAATGGTTAACAGGATCAAACCCTAAGCGTCTGTGTCTGTGTAGCAGTTTGGTGGAGTTATTAGAGGTCTTTGTGAGTTCGCACAGACTCATTGGCTTGATCTGGAGGGGACATAAACTTTGTTCATTGGGTCCAAAAGGAGTCAGGAATAGAGTCTTGAAGCTTGACAAGTGGAGAAGGATTTTGGAGAGAATGTGCCTTAACTTAAAAGGAGATTGGGAGGATTGTTCAAAAGATGGCTTCTATTCCAGCTTCAGAAACAATTCTTAAATACTTGTTGGTTGAAATTTATGTTCTATTGTGGACATTTCTTAGAACCAAAAGGTTGGATAAGATCTTTGTCCAGAGATTGTCTAATACACCTCAACTTGTTATTACAACTAGTTAAAATTTTCTCCAGGTAAAAAGTTCATTGCAGTGAGGAGATTCTGTCTTCTTCCATTTAGCGCTGTTTATTGCTTCTGCCCCAATCTTGACTCCACTGACAGACACTACAGCGAGAACATGTCTCAAAAACATTTCCATGACTTTAAGAGCACGATGTATGTAATATCCAAATATTAATCTATTTGTGTCTTTATTTGTTTAATTTATTGGACAGGACGTCAAAAAGCATTAAAGATTACAATGACCGTGATAATCATGGAGGATAACCTTACAATTTTAGATGTTCTGGCTGAGTCGAAGCACAACTAGCTGAGGATGACAATTCATGGCTAGATTTGCACAGTTGTTCTCACTTGATCCACTGCTGTTTGATGCCCAGCTGGCATGTTGCACAAGGAGCGATTCATGGGTGGTGGGTAATAGTTTGCACAGATTGGGGAGGGTGGGTAGCATTTTTGTGCAGTTTGGGCAGGGGAACTATGTCTTTTCAAGGGGAGTTTGGAGAGCCTTGTCAGGTATTGCTGTGCCATTCTGTATACCTAAGGAATTTATAGCCATCTACGACTTTGACTGCCTCAGCTTGTTGTTTCACTGATCAAGGAGATGTTCTGGAGAGCAGATGTCAGAGTTTGTGGTGGGAGGCAGGGGGATTTGGGGATTATGGGCCATTGTTTATGCTTCTCAGGTTAAATAATCACTGCAGTCCATGTCCATTTTTGTTGTTTGGTTTTAGCTCAAATTTTGCCTTCTGTGTGATCAAAGCTTTATTGTACTGAGAGTACAACCAAAGTCCTTTCAGGCAAGTAGTGCCACTCGGCCGCCATCTTGGCAACGCCTCCGGGCAGCTATTTCAGAATAACAAGACCAGCTCCTATCTAAATGAATGGGCAGAGAGTCAGAACTGCACTTTCACTGGTCACCGGGACATAAAAACAGCTATATAGAAACAGCAGTGAAATATGATAAACATCGCTGAAAATATTTTGATGACTTTGCCCCAAAATAAGGTTTAAAACGCCTTTTTCCCCACAGATTATACCTTTACTACGCATGCGCAAGGGTTCCTCAACTGTGCGCATATGTCAGTGGAACCAGACGATAGGCTTAAATGTTTCCCGGCTTGACTGTTAAAAGCAGATGATTGGCTTCCCAGCGGGAGGGGCGGGACATGTGCACACAACCGCCATCTTTGCCGTTACGGGTTTTCCTTATATAGTTGTATTGAGGAAGTGACATGTCTCTTATAAACTGTCTCTGGTACAACCGAATATATATTATGAGTTATGAAGATGATATTGAAAAGCCAACTACCCATGTGACCACAACACCCTCAGTTTTGTTTTGTCTAATAATTGTACATTATTTTATGGTGTAGAAAAACACTTTTTTTTTTTTTTTTTTTTTACATTTTAACATTCTAGAATGGTGAGTGTTGTAATGTCTCAGAATGAGGCCAAGACAGCAGTGAATTGTGGGATTGAGACATCAAGTCTGAGGTCTTCAACAAGTCAAGGATGCATTCCATAACTTCCTCTTAATAGCTGTTAGAAAGAACAGATGCAGGTAGATGGAAAAGAGGTGGTTTCTTAAGTCTTTAAGGACTTTCTTAAAAGTTTTTCTCTTTTCCTCTACCCAGAATGTGCAGGGAAGAATGTGTGTTGGGCTTCACAAAGCCATCAAGCTGATAGCAGTTCTGGGATTGTAACAAAAAAGCACTTTGCGAAAGGCCATCCAGAATATTGTGTGCTGTCTCCTTTGATTACTGTTGTTGTTATTGTTGTTTTTTCATCTTGTTAATGCAATTTTTTTGTTATCTCATTGTGGGTGTAATGACTTATTTAAATGCAAAAACTACATGAAAAGAAAAGAAACTTGAACATGTGATATATTTGGGTTGAAGTCCATCTGAACTGCCGCCCCGTACCACACACATCTCTGAAAAACACATGAAACAAGGAATGGCATATGTTCAAGTTGTCATACATGTTTTCTTTTAACAGTTTTGTACCTTTAAACCCAAATCTCATTACAAAGGACTTCACATTTGCTTTAAGGAAATTTCTTCCTGGGTTTCCATTGTTCTGCAATATGCTTCATAGACAAATACAGCATTTATAAGAGAGTAGATCTAGATTATTGGTATTGTTAGGGCATAACTATGCCAAACAATGTCCACTAAAAGGCTGCAGATATGCAACTTGCAACCCTGTCCAACGCAGTCAGGTTTGGTCCATTATACAACTTTCCTGCATATGGACAAAATATATCTCTAAGTACTTTCCTTCTCTGTTATTAGACAGTAAAATATATTTTTCATAATGTTTTTGCACAAAGTTTAAGAGATTATAAGGGGCTCATTATACTCTATTCAAAGCTAACATCTTTTCACATTTCTTGCATCAAATCTATATGCTTAATTCATTATGTGGGTATTCAGCTGAATGGACACAAGCTCTGCACAGAAAACAATAATTAATTTTCAGGCTTTGGGGGCACTTTTTAACACTTACGTTGACTTGGGGGCGGCAGAAAATTTCCAATGTCTCAGGCTTGGACAGCAGAACCCCCTTTTTTTGTGAATTCCGTAGTTCCTTTCCATTGTCTGTCAGTGTGTGTTGAAGCTATTGAGATGTACAGGAGAATTTGGGAGAATTTGCACTTTTGGCGATGAAAAGAATTTGTATTGTATATGAGACCACTAAATCTACATCGTCTAAATCATACAATTCCATGTTGTTTTCCATTTTCATTTTATTCTTTTTCTTTTTTGTTTCATTTTATTTTTACAAAATATATCCAAAAATGTCTGACCTTTAAGAAATGAGACATTTCTATTAAAAACAGAATGTTTACAACTTCCCTGTCTTTGTATGCCATATTTTTTCAAAAGGAACAAATGGGTTTACTATGTCTATGGATATGTATATGATTGAAATGAAAAGGAAGCCGTCTTAACCCTGCTGGAATAACACTTCTTAAAACTTGTCAGTTTCGTAAGATGGTCTTCCAGCCTAGCCAAACTGAAATTTAGTTAAGAGGCCAGCTGAAAAGTGCCCAAAATCCCTATAAAACTCAGCCAAATGACTAGCCTTACCAGACTGAAAGACCACTGGTTGAAAAGGTGTTTTCTTTCTTTTTTTTTCTCAGTTGTGAATGTAAGTTCTTTGCAATTTCAGAGTAAACAAAATTGTACTTTATCTTTTTTCTTGGGTCTTTTGTTTAAACTATGATCTTGAACTTAAAGGTACAGGTTGTAGGACCTGCCACGAGAGGGCGCACTACCAAAACAGTAACAATCATGTGGTTTGATGACGCTAAAAAGGAGCGTGGAATGATGGGATTTGTTGTCTTCTACCCAACCACTGACGGCCATTAATCAGACGGAAAGATAAATCATGGATTTAACGGATGCAAAGACGCGATCAGACTATGGATCAGATGCGTCCTCGTGCGGGTCTAGAGACGCGATGCCCTGCGTTTGGCGTGTATGCCCCATAATACTAATCATCAATACTCACCTGTCGAGTTTGTCGCGAAGCTCTCTCCATCTAGAAAATGCAACACCGATATTGATCCTCGCTCTTAACTCTCCTCTTGTTCCATACTCTTCTTGGGTCGTTTGGTTGGCCCGTACGCTTACGTTTACGGAAGCTGTCCTTGTCGACGGAACCAGCGGCAGACGGTAAACAGTAATTATGTTCCATAAATAGTAACACAATCCACCATAAAATGTGCAAGAAGTAATTTTTTTTTTAAGGTTTGCTGGATGCTAGACACTACTTCCGCATTTGTCCACGACACTGTTGTCATGTGGTTTCTACGTCAGTAAAGGCGGAAACAAAGGGTAACTAACGTCATTGACAGGCGACTGCACTGCCCCGTGTCACTGTTTAGAATCGGAATTTTATCATGATTTACAAGTAGAAAACATTAGAGATATTGTTAGTAATCAGCTGGACAAAATATATAACACTAGCCTAGTGGTTTTTGGAATTTTTACTGCAAATATCTTTCAAATTGTACCTTTAATACTGACACCTATCAGTGTGGATGCAACATCACACAGAAACTTAAGTTTTAGCTTGCCGAGGCTGTATTTGCAGGCATATTTGTTTAATTATTCCTCAAATAAAAGTGTCTGATAATAGGGAGGTTACCGAGATAAACTTAGCACTATTTGGCAGGTCATGTGATCTCAACTTGGCATTCCCCATAAGATTACTCTTATGCGGAGTAAAAAGCTTGCTTTTCACAAGAGCCTCAGTCATTTGAAACATATTAGGCTATATTTTCATACATCAAGGATTCATTTGATTATATAACTGGTGTACAAACGAAATCTTACGCTTGCAAATATACTGTTCTTTTGAATACATTTTGGCTATGGCCAAATCACACCAATTTGTAAGCTGGTAGCTGGTTTAAAGTGGTCAATATCTGGTAAAGCATCTTGGTCCACAACAAGGTGGTGGTCCTACTTGTTTAAGATGGCAATGCTAGTTTATAGAAGCTGGTAGCTGGTCAGCCAGCCAATAACTATTGTAGAAAAGTTAAGTACCAGCTCAGATCAACTATAAGCCACTATATTTACAAAAGTTTACCAAAGCTGAAAGAATTCTATACACTAGTGAACAATGCTACTGTAGGCTAATTAACCGTCATTTCGCGCCAATTCTGAAAATAGGTAGCGATCTGACGACACTTTAAGATTATTAATTTAATTTGAAATAAACACTTACGTGCGATGTCATGTAGCCTCTAATCTAACCTCTTAACATTTATTTCTTGTGTACCTCAGGCCAACGGACAGCGTGCTCGGAGACGGCGCTAAAAAAAGAGTGTCAATGTAGTTCATTACATCACCACAAGATGTCACTACACCAACTGTTCTCCAGCCACAATCTCTTCAAGATGTCCCTTGTGATTTGGGGTGTATATCCAAATGATCAGCATTGTTATTTGTGTATAGTGAGTTTCATTTACAGTAGGGCTGGTTAATATAACTATTACTGTATAAATAAGTATAAATTAATCTGATTTTGAAATGTGGCAAATCTTACAGACTGGGTCATTTCTGTTATGCAGCATATTTTTATGTCTTAATATTTTGAAAGAAATATTACTAACGATGAAATTATATGAAAGTTATTTTTATTAGAATATCCAATTAGAAGTGAGCAAGGAGTTAAACTTTACATCATTTCACTACATTGGTTTTCACCATATCCCTGGGTGCTATGCACTACTTTCTTTACTTCTACTACAACATCAAAACTGGTAGTTTATTAAAGAAATATTGTATTTTTTTCTCCCTTTTCCCTAACTGAAATGTTTCAAACATTTTTTTTTTCATGGCATTACTGTTAAACTGGTAATCAGTTTAGATGTTTTTCTTTTGTCACTTAACATTCTTTCCTTTGTAATATGAATGGCATGTGGGTCTGACAACAATTGTGCCAGACTTTATAAGGTGTTTGTGAGTAAAATATGTGAATATATTTTCCCTCCTCTCAGGTAAAGTGCTTATTTGAAACTATGGGTATAGTGTCCTCCTCCTCCTAATGTCCCAGACACAACAGAAACAGGATGAAAACAGAGAATTGAGGGGGGATAAATTATTAAGCAGAACAGAGCAGGCAAAGGGTTACATTGTTTTTCTCACTCAGGGGTGTTTTTATATCCGAACAGATTGAGTTGGAAACAGGATCACTGGGATCGAAGAAAACCCTGAAGCAGCCTGTTACATTTTTTAAACATATCAGCGGGCACTTTGTATTCTCTCTCTCTCTCTCTCTCTTTTTTTCTTGCAGTGTGTGAGTCAGTGAGAGAGAGATTTCACGCTATGACAGGACTATATAAAAACCCTGCAGATTTCCCAACAATGAACTCCAGGAGGGCCATTTCAAAGAGATAAATATGTCTTAATCGTCTTCATTGACAGCCTATTATTACTGAGAGTCAAATGCCATTAAAATCACACTTGAATTGGTTGAAATAGATCATTACTCAAGTAGACTTGCAACCACATTGGTTATTTAAATAAAGAAAAAGCTAATAGTATCACTCTAGTCTCTTTTCGAGTACAGATTTGTCGGTGACTATTCCATATGTTAATAATTTGGTGCCGCTCAAGACAATTCCACCCCCCCCCCCCCCCTCATATGTTGATTAGGGACCTTGACCTTTAACCCCTGAACCTCACATCCCATATCGCGAGTGCCCCCCAACCCCGTCCCACACACAGAATGCTTTCAGCCCCAAAGCCTTGCCTCTGGACATCTCTCAGTCGTCTCTGGAGACTAAGCAGCGAGGTACCTTTAAACCACTGCGGCAAAAATCCCCACCAAAACTCTGCAGTCATTAATATGCAAAAATGCAAATGAGTGGGTAATTAAGAGCTGGAGCTCTCTGGAGGCTCTTTGATTGCTAATGAATTCTAATCTGCAAAGAAGGGGGGAGGGGAACGAGAAGAAAAGGATTAAAGAATCAGACAAATAAAAGAGGAAAATATTAAAAAGTCGCTCCTATATGTAATCATATAATCCTTTACGGAAGCTACAAAGATCTAATTTCCTATCCAGAATCACACAACAAAACTAAAGTGTACAGGACATCCGATGATTACAACCAAATGTTCGCTAGAAATGCTAACAACTGGCCCAGAGTGGAATTATACGAGCCAATCCAGAACCCTGACATTCCAAAGGCCCTTTGGAAGACTTTCTAAACAATAAACAGGATACTGTAGGGCTATGCTGTACGTCCTCGAAAAAGACATCTTGTTTTACGGTGAGTTCCTGAGAAAGACGGTGACAGAGAGAATGTCAGAGAGGTCAGGTAGCATGACTGTCTGCATGGCAGCACCAGCTGTGTTGTGGAGAGGAGATGTTATTTCATCACTTTTGCGAGCAAAAACACCCCCCCCCCCCCCCACTCTGTCTCGCTCACACAGGCACACACAAACATGCTGTTATTGTTACTGAAGTAGTCCCACGGCACCCCTCCACCCTCCTCATCCATCTCTCCTTCTTTCTTTTGCTCTTTGCTTAGCATTCCGCACCTCCTTGTTAGTTAACTTCATCAAAATGTGATTAAAAAAAAAATCGCCTAAAGGAATGATGACTATTCTGTTACTATTTACTTATCCTCATGTCATTCCAAACCTGGATGATGAGTAGTGGAACACAAAAGGAAAGATTTAGAATGTTAAAGAAACCATTCTTTTGAATCGGTTGGTTCGGTTAACAAAATCTGTCTGAAGGATCCGTCCATGAATCAGATTCGTTTTAGTGTTCAACCAACTGACTCAATCTGTTCACTGCGGTTAATGGGGTCATTTGATGCAATTTATGACGATAATATTTCAGTATGATTCTTTCACAAATCTATCGTATGATTTAGATAGCTGTGGAATATAATAGAACTACTTTTATGGTGCCCAGTGGAAGCTTAAAAACTCCAGTCATTGTAATTTTATTTAACTTAAGTTGTTTTCAGAATTTTTTTATTTTGTGTAAGAAGAAGACATTCATTACGGATTTAGAACGACATGAATGTGAGTAAATAATTAGTTATAATATTTGGCTGAACTATCCCTTTAACACGCAGGCCTAAGTGTCCCTCCATTACAGAAATATATATGCGTACTATTCTATTATTTACAACATATTTGTTTCAAAAGATAATTTATTAAATGTGGATGTGTATACAAACATACTTACTTTGAATTGCGAAAGGGTTAATGAACTTATACTGCATCTCGCTCCGTGTCACGTTAAGTTAGCGCTAGAGCGACCGCGCGTCTGTGTGGCGGGAAGCTGGAGGGCTCGGGGTTTGTAAACAGGAAGTCTACGCTACACTCACTGTACCTGATGCGTGGGTGAAAGAGCAGGGGCTGCCCGAGCAAACTGTGCAACGCTGGGATCCAAAAATGGCAGGTGTGTCAGAGATAGGGAAACACATGATATAATCTTACGAGACCCTTGAGAGATTAAGTGTGAAATGGTTGGGAAAACAAAAGAAATACCGAGGGCAACCACATTGCCTCATTTTATTTTTCAGTTCTTAAACCTGTCAAGAACATAACTGGATACTATTTCACATGAATAAATAAATATAAAATATGCAAATAAAAAAATATATTAATTGATATTTTAGATTTTGTAACATTATTCTGATTATTATTTTGTCTTAAATTAACCCACACTTTTATCAGCATAATGCACACTTACTATATTATAATAATTATCTAACTATTAGTGATCTAATCTAATTATTATTGACAATTACAGACATTACAGACAAACTCAGTTATAAAACTTACACATTACATTAACGACAATATGGGACTGTACTAAATTGTCACAAAAATAATTAAATAATAATCAAAAATAAGCTAAATTATTTATTTAGCTTGAATTTTTTTTTTTAATGTTGCCTGCAAGATATGCTGATATTAAACTGTTTTGGAAACCATTTGTGAAAAAATGTGCTTTATTGTTACAAACATGTTGGCATGATAATAATTAATAATCAAAAAAAACTTCTAAATCATAATTGTATACAATTGATATATTTTTGTCTTTTGATTTTGGGGTAAAATTTAACCTTTTTTGACATTTAAGAAACAACTCGTGAGAAATGGACTTAACGGTCATAAAAATAATGTAAAAAAAAATTATAACCAAAAATAGTCTAAATTAAATGTAAAATAATGGTATAAAATATATAGACAATAAAAAATATATTTTTTTGTAGTTTCTGACATGGTCAGGTGTCTTCTCTTGTCTTATCTGCCCAAGGCATTTGGTAAGCATTGGTATCACTACTAATCAACATGCTGGGTTGATGGTCCTTTTTCCAGGGTGCTGTAAAGGTGGTGCCTTCATTTTAGTGTCCGTTGACGGGCCTCCAGTCGAGCAAAGTCAGCGGGGGTCAGTTTACCATGTGCAGGGCAAGCCAAACGGATAGATACTTCATGTTCTGCATCTCTCCTCCCCTCCGACTCAGATAGTCCCAGAACATGGGCAAAGGGCCAAAGACATCAATCTGTGAAGTAGAGTTTCAGAAAAAATGTTTCCATGTGGCAACACATGATTTTTAGAGACCGTATATTCACTGCTGTATTTCAAAGACTTCAAATAAATCTAGATTCTTGTTCGAGAATGAAAGGCTTCAGCTGGTGATTGTCACTTTTTGAACTGATGGGGGTTGGTGAGGCTTTGGGGTTGTGGAGCTTGGCCTAGTTTCATGTCTGATCACTACCGTATGCACCAAAGATCTCGCCCTCCACTGCAGGTAGTCAACGAGTGCAGCACAGCGCACCCCAAACATCTGTGTGATACAGCAGCCATGGAGGAGTATCTTTGAAGAGCTCAGATGGCTTTTAGTGATGTGAAAAGAGAGAAGTAAATCAGAGATTAGAGGGTTCGGCGAGGAGGATGTATGCATGAAAAGGTTAGGGGTTCATACTGTGCAGTGCTGTGGGTTCTATGCTCAGATGACCTGGAAATGGAAAACTGTGAAGATGCACACGGCGAGAAGCTTCAGGTTCAAACCAACCGACAGCAGGTGCTCTGTTTCGTAGCATGGTTTGGTTTGCCACTGATTGCATTTTGAGATATTTTTTTCAGTATTTTTAAACATAACCGAAACATACATTCTGCCATTCTCATTACCATAATTAATCCAGCTATAGTTTTACTTCTGAGCTTTGTCATTATTCTTATGATTGTTATTAGATTCTCATTACTGTACTACATTAATTTAAAATAATTAATTTATTAATTAACATTAGAATAGAAAATGAACAGCAAAACTATACTACAATTTATAAATACTTTACTATTGAAATAATAAAATTGTATGGTAATGGTAATGAACAACAAATCAAACAAGCAACAAATATACAAAGAAATATATTTTTTATTTATTATTATCATTTTTTGTATAACGCTAATGAGAATTGTGTAAGAATTTGATGTTGCACTGCAAGTTAATAAATAATTTTATTTCTGATATATTTGTTTTCATTTCTTTTTTAAAATTGTTTACATTTATTTTGACTATTAGACATAATTTCTTGTCTCTTTCTTTTGATTTTAAGGTGAAATTGGTTGACCCGGCCCACATTTTTATAAAAATTTTACATGAATAAATAAATAAAATAAATACTTTTGCACAAGTTTACTTATTTTAGGACTATTAAGATTTTGTAACATCGAGACATGATTCTTTTTTTAATTAAACCCTCACCATCTTTTTTTTCATTTTAATTTTTTTTATTAAACCTTCACATTCATTAGATTAAAGCAACACTTATTACATAAAATAATAGAAATTATTATTGACAATAACGGGGAAAAACGTATTCTCAAAAACTCAACTTTCATTTTGGGGTAATTTGGAGTATGGGAAAGAAAATTGTGCCTAAATTACAAAATATAATGTCAAAAAAAATTATTAATAATAAAAAATATATAAAATCATTTTATAAAATGCATAAGATGTTTTTTCTTTTGATTTAAATGTTTATTTTTATGCTAATTACAGTTTTGAATATGTAAATTGCGTCTTGACAATGGAGAACCATCTAAACGTCCCCAAACAAGCGTTTTTTGAACCATTGGAAAAGTGGTTCATCAGAGCATACGGAAAACACATGAAAATAATACTTACGCTCTATTAAACTAAATAAATACACGCTGTCATGAATAATTTCCATATACCAATTTAATGATAATTGCATGGTAATTTCATTGAATGCTTTAAAGTGAGTAGTATAATATTATGCCAAGGAAATGTTACAATTGCAAAACAATAATCTTTATTCAGACTTTCTACATAGATAAATATTTGATACGCTCACACAATTGTATGAATGATTAGCAGAAACGTGTGAAACATATGCTAATTTTACTTCTACATCTGGCGTTAATTACAGACAGAGGGCGGAGGATGGCTGGAAGGAGGATTCAACAGAGTCTCTTAGATAATGAATCCTACCAAGCATGGAAACAAGATATTATACTAAACCATCATGGATTTTTTTGTGTAAATCTGTCACATTTGACAACCACTTTCTGAATTGCCCTCGCCATTTTCCTGTTTGCTATGTTACGACTGCTTCTATGACAATTCTAGTGTCCATCAAAGTGATATCTCAATCAAGAAATTTACATATCTTTTTGTCTTAGATTGCCTGGACGTCTTTCCAAACAACAATGCGTCTTTTCTTCAAGATTTTTTTCCTTTTGTCTGTTTTAACCCTCCTTTCTGCATGCATGCTCTCCATGTCAGGCCCAGCTGTTACAAACTACCAGGTGATCTTACAAACTCGCTAATTTCACTTTTGAAATCCCACTGTTCACTGTGAACCACAATCTGACCTATAGCTAGTAGGGTCATTTGACTTTGCTTGGAAAATTGGTTAAACTATATGACATATAGCCTATATATGTAATGCACGATCAAATATTACAGTTATTATATGCGGTGCTTTCTCTGCGCAAGTAAAGGTATGTGTAACCCAGCTGTATTCCTTTGGCTTACAGCTCCATTGTCCATCATATAGGACCCTTAGGGCTAATTATTACAATTTACTATGCCTTTTGTTATTCAAGAGAGATCCATGATATTATTTCCTAATTTTGCTTACTCTCTGCAGTGGAGGTCTTAAACAGTTCAGTTTTCTGCTTTGATTTTGCTAATTTGTCCACTTTTCCACTCAATAAAATGTGTGGTTTCTTCAGAAAAAACATTAAACTTTCCATTGAATTATTGTTGTTATTATTATTAATGAGCTTTTTTAAACCACACCCTTTTCAGCTGTTGGGTCTATAACAATTAACTAAATAATTGGTTTCATGTATTCAGTATTGGAATTTAAGCGCCTTCATGACATTTTCCGTGATCTTCACCAATATTTAGACTCCTCTTCTTGCTTCGGTTGACCTCATTTCCTCCTTTTATTTTCTTTCTGTTTGTTCCCTTCTGTAGGATTGGTGTGTACAATTGAGTGGAGCTTTGACTTCTACCTCTTTATCTGTTGTTTCCTGCCATCATCCCTCTCTCTTCTTCTGGCCATGCTGTAAGGCCTCTCATCCCATCCCCCCACTACACGCTCTGTTATGATCCCTGTATTCTGTGATCCCATGCTCCTCTCCCCCCTCACTAGACCAGCTCTATGAATCAGCCACAGGGAGAGACGGAAACGATTCTGTGGTTGTGGAGAGATTTATGACTGAAACTACATGCTCAGTAGGGCAAAATATCTGGTGTGACTAGCAATATACGTAGGCTTCACTTTTGCTTTGGTTCCACACACCAGCCTAGTACTTTAAACACATGCATTTTAAAATAAGTGCTTTCTTGTTAAATTACATTTTGCGTGTGATGGTTGTAGTGTAATGGTTAAAGATTTATGCAACTTTGCCAAGTTAGTTGGTAGTGACATTTTTTACATATAGGCTATTCTTATGATAGCCACTCAATAATACTGCTCAAGAATGTTAAATACAACATAATATATGTTATGTTATTTATGTATTATATTTGGACAAAAATGTAATTAATGACTTTTAACAGTCACATGAGGCAAATATATATATATATATATGTGTGTGTGTGTGTGTGTATTATAATATATATATATATATACACACATACATACATAATCTTATTAGAACAATAAAGGCAGATGTCATATAATGTTTACAACTTACCTTAGCAAAGTCTTACCTTGAGAACAAATAGTGTAACCAAATCAAATACAGATTTAGCTACAAACTGACTATTAGCCTAATCACGAAGCCCCCAATGTGAACTTAGTGTTTTTTCTTTCAAACTGAAGGATATTAAAGTCTGTTTGAATGTATACAAATAAATAAAAAAGCAATATTCCTAACCTTTCTGCGTCCAACTATGAATACTCTTACGAGCGTTTTTAACCAAAGTAGCGACACAACGAGCGGGCGTCGACATTAACCAGACTAACAAAATGTTGTCACGCAGGCTGCGCTCTAGACCCTTCACTCAGCCTCACTGAACACACAATGTCGTCATGAAAGGGGCGGTTCTGGAGGGAATATGCTTGAGGCCATTGGACATTCCAACTGCCTGTCACTTTCTGTCGCCTTTCTATTGGCTACTTGAATGCGGGTTTATCTTGCAATCTCTTGCTGCTCTTGTATAAATGCCGCTTACTTTTCTACCATCAACCTCCGCTGGATATTATAGTTCCTATTATCAACTCCTTTCCCCTTAAACTACACTTACTAAATCATGTCTGATAAATGATTAACAGCTATTCTGCGCGTTCAGAACAATCCATGTTTTTTTTCATCGGTAGACCTTGTCGAAAAAACCCTTGACTCCCCTGGGCACATGAAACTGGACACCCGAGCTTTCGAGGCCCCTCTTTTCCACGCGGAGGAATACATTGTTGCTGCTCACAATGTGGATGGAGGTGGTCAAGATGTCTACTAGAAGAAAGAATTCACCTCAATTGTAACAACATAAAGGAAGTCGTGGCGCGGGATTGTTTGGATACAGACCTGCAACATTGTATTTATGACGTTGGTGTTTTTGTAGGAGGATGTCAAAGGAGTAAAAACACACATGGTTGCGCCTCTCCGCTTTTAATGCGCCGTGCTTCAAATTCTTTCAAGTTTTATTGTTTTTCCCCTACGAGATTCAACCTTTCTTTTTGACTATTGGATGTAAAACAACCGATAAACAGAGGTAAAGCTTTTTGGCTTTTGTTCGTGTTTTACTGGGTTACTAAGATTAATTATTTTAGTCTCGTATTAACCTCATAAAAATCACATAGGCTACTTGCATATTAAAGTATCATTTAGCAAGTTTTATGGATGTGTGCTGCTTATGAAAGTGGGGGGATGCATTTTTTTTTCTTGATTTAGAGGCTGTAGTGGAAAGTCCTGCCCAGTTTTGTGCTGGTGGTCTTTAACCCAGTTCTATCCTAAAAGAAGTGACTCCTTTGTCCTTTTATCAAAGTAAGGATTAGTTTTGTGGGGCGCTTCTGAGTTTAAGTGACCATAAGAGCGAGCTGTCAGTGCACATGTAATTTACAAATAACTAATGCCTGAAAGTTACTTTAATCGGTTAGACTTATTCAGATGTACCATTTCCTACTTAACTTAAGCACAGGAGTGAAGTGTGTTGTATTCAGGTTTGCTTTTCATAAAAAAAAACAACAACAAGAAAAACCTTTGGTTAATTCACTTAGTTGAATATTTTTTTGGCAGGAAATTCCTCGCCCCAAGCTCCCCCCCCCACCCTTCATCAAATCGCGAGTCTCTTGGGGAAAAGTTGACTATTTGTCGCGGTACTTTTATTAACTTTTGCTTAATCCCCAGCCAAGCTTTGTACATTTATCTCACAATACATGAATAATTGAGATTGTCGGCTCGATGGATGGTTAATATTGATAATAATGCCACCCTTATCAAAAGTACGTGCTCGCGATCGATGTGGCCTATTTGTTTTCGAAATGGTTAAGCTATCGGAATACAATAAGTTTACAACTGAGAATAAATGTTGACTTTGTTCATGTATGGATGAAGCTAACACAAAGACAGGGCTGTGACTGAACTCTAGTTTAAAAGTGTTTGCACATTCAGCGATTGAGATGGGTTTTAAAATAGACACTCGCGGGATATTTTAAGCATTTTTATTTATAACGTTGATTTTGTTCGGGTAGCCTACATTAAACTGGTGGTTAGTGCTAACACTGTTGCGCTCTCTCTCTCTTACAAACCACAAATGGCTGCAGTGATACAGGACTAAATATACTATTTACCTTCTAACTACGAAATACGTTTTAAAACTCGTGTTTGGCCTTGTTTTTGGTGTCACCTTATTAATTTATCTTCGTCGTAGGCCTGTGTGTGTGTGTGTGTGCGTGTTTGTGTGTGAGAGAGAGAGATGGAGACCTTTACCGTTAGGGATGGAAATCGTTAAAAGAATTAAACGATTCTGCTTCAGTTCTTCTCATACTGATTTCTTGGCGATTTTAATAATTTTTAAAATAATATTTGGAAAAATAATTACATTTACAGTCCTATAGGCATATCTTTGTGGTAAATTATAGGACATTTTCAGATTTAGGAAGAACCAACATAACAAATCATAAGTAAATGTAGGTCTACATCTCTCGCATAGGTGTTTATTTACAGACTTTTAGAGCTGTCATGAATGCATCATGAAACTGGCTCTAATTTTAATTCAAATGGCAAACAAACAAAAAGGTGATAACCGGTTTCATTCATTATTCATATAGAATGTAGGCCTACCTACATGATGTGCAGGCCTTATCTTATTTGCATGTTGTCATACGAACAACCAGTCATTAATTATGCTTATTTAAATAATTGGTTTATTTCTAATCAGACATACCACAATAAATAACTTGGGGTTCAGTAAGTGAGTAAGATTAATTAATTAACAGCTCCGACTAATTCATACGTGTTTTCGATCCACTATACACTATACGGTTCATAAGAATCATTCGTTTGGAAATCGAATTGCACTGGTGCGATGTATTTTTTTGAATCACTTAAAAGAATCGACTCCTAGAGTAACTCGTTCAGGAATCGGATTAGACTGGTCGCGATGTATTTTTGAATGCTCTAGATAAAATGAACAATAGGAAATGCTGTCAGATTACCGTGATCTTCATGATCAAAAAGTGCTTAATGTATTGTACATCATAAATAATTCACTTCCGTTTTTAAATATAAAAAGAACTGACTCTCGATTCCCAACTCTAATATGTTACCATATGGCCTTCACCTCATTCGACAACTAGGGCTGTTTATACCAGTTACAATCGCTCAGTGTCTCTCGTATTTGGGACCTTTGTCACATTTTACATATAAATATGCTAGTATACGGAGTAAAATATATATTTTTACCTGTGGTTTGGCTTTGTTTTCGTTGGCAAAGGCTTGAGGGGGATTTGGGCTTTGTTACTATCTTTCTTGTCTTTTTTTTACTAAAGGGGCCACATTCTGTATGTTTTCATTTAGCTGTTTTTGTTTGGGAGTTGAAAAAGCAGTGTGAATATGTACTTTGAGCCATTTTTAGCCATTGGCTTGTAATGGTGTTATAATCAGACCACCAAAGAGAAACTAATGGTTAATACCTGTTTGCATCCAACACCATACAGAACCCCTTAAGATGTTTCTGAGAAAAAAAGTTTCTCATTTAACAATATTTTACCATTTCATTGTATTTTAGCAAAGAAAAGGCAACTTTTAAAAGATTTTACTGGTGGTTGTATAAAATTTTCCCGCCTTGTTGGATGGTCTCCTTTTATGCAAATCAACTGGCCAGATAACTATAAATCATACACAGAAGAGAGATGTACAATAAGTTAAGAACATTGATTTGCATGTTCCATGTACTGATATCATGATTTCATGGAAACTTATTGACTGGTGAATGCATTTAGTTTCATTGCTGTGCTGATGTTGCATAACACAACAAAATTATTAATAAGATTGGCAGACGTTATAGAAGGACTGGCGCTTTCAAAACAAACAAAATTTTTGTCTTGTAATGCTTTCATTGCAACACAAGAAAAATTGTATTCTGTAAAACATACAGGATGTCTTTGGCCTAATTAATTATCAGGCATGTTCTAGATTTACGATTAAAATCTTGGCCAAAGATAATAACTTGGCACTGGTTGTTTGTGAAATCTCCTGAAGCGATTCATGGTAAGTTAATTAAAATAAGTCTCATTTTTCATTTGAGACAAGGAAATACTGGTAATATACTCTTAAGAGATATGTGTATTATAAGTACAATACATTTTCGTTTATATCTACAATTGGCCCTTTTCACATATCACATTTCTCAGCAGTGGAAATCATCATAGTTGGGTTAACTTGAAAAGCATTCCCATTTGCTCAAATAGCAAAAGAAAAACTCCAATAAAAGAAAATAAATTGAGAGAGACTGATAACGTCAGTCAGAAGAGAGAACTATGGTCAAATTTACCGTCCTTCCCATAGAAGCTGCATTAGAGACACCATAACATTAGCGTTGACTGTGTTTTTTTTTTTCTTTGATACAAAGGTGATATAATACAAAGAATAGTGTTATAAATGAAAAATACAAATATGAAAAACCTTCGAGGATTTATGATGCTGATGACTGTTAAACGCTTCATCACAGTCTTCTGTAGGGTTGGGTATAGTTTGAATTTTATCAATTCTGATTCAGATTCTGCTAATCGAATCAGATTCTTTTTTCCGATTCCCAGTATCGATTCCAATGTGATTTAAATAATGATAGCAAACTTTCATCACGTGTCTCTTATTTCCAATTACCATGTATTGGAGCTGAATGCCATGAATAAAAATCAACAGGCTACAAAAAAACTGAACTCTTTAAGAGCTGTTTGTGTGTAAAATAAAACTGCATGATTCAGGATCAGTTTCTTCTTTTTTCTTTTCCCCAGTAGAAGTTGTGGTTCTCTTATGATTCTGAAGAAAAAAACATTAAACAACTAAACAAAATTACATGTTATTTCTGAATTAATGATTAAATGACCCACTCAAGATTTAGTTGTTTAATTACTGGATGAATCAGTTTTTAAACGAATCTCTTGTATGATTTAAAGACAAATACATTTTAACAGCCCCTTTTCGACACCTGCTGGCAATGTAATCGATAAATCTTCATTTGAAGTGTCAATTTACTTTCAAAAGATGACTTACTCTATTTTAATCGCTACCATACACATCGTACACGCAGTTTATATAACTATAAACTATAGTATATTCCAGTACTTCTCTGATTTAAATGTTTGAAACACAAAAATAATCATACTGTGTGGCTGAAAAGACTGAAGCTGTTTCATTCATGACAGATGACTGTTGCTCTCTTTAGGTCAATGGCAGCGCGAACTAGGGCTGGTCCGAATACCATTTTTTGAGCTTGAAGCTTCAGTAGTAATCAACACCAAATGTTCGAAACTTTGGAGGGAGGGGGCTGAACATATTCTACACTGGACGCGAGCAGCGTGTCACTATACAATAGAACCTATTATGCGGTCTACACTGGATGCGGCGCGGTGCGGAGTGACAAATTTCTGACAGTAAACTGCTGCTGCGTTCCATTTATGACGCACTGACACAAATTTCAAATGATTTACAACAGTTGCTTTGTTGCATCCAGTGAAGACAGACTTTAGCTGGCGTGGCGGGGCATAAGTGTAGCGTCCGTTGTAGACATGGTGTAATAAAGACAGGGATCTCTGTGTGTGTGTCTGTCTGTTTGTATTTTTATTATGTCGAGAACCATTCATCCAATCGACTGGGTTAAATGCACAGCATGAATTCTGAGTATGGGTCACCATACTCTGCTATATGTCACGTCACTTTTTTTTTCCATCATGTGTAAAATTACTGATTAACATGGAGGATAAAAACAGCTCGTTTTTTTTACACCAACAATGTACTATAGGCGTACTAAGAAATTTTCAAACTTGATGTGCTGTTGTGGTAGGCCAGTTTCAAATCGCATATTTGGCACACTGCCTTTGTCTTGTCCTCACTCAATTTAAAGGGCTCCCACACAGCTGAGGTCTTCAGCATTTTTGTATTCTCTTCCAGATGAACTGAATCATGAACCGTTTCGCAGGGGATGCCAGGTGTTCGGGGAAAAGAAAGAAAAAAGAATATTTGAATCTCTAAATTGAAAATTGAATCTCAACCCATCGAATGATATTCAAATAATTTAATATTCAGGTCCAGCCTTAGCGCGAATGCAGATTTAAATGTTCAAATCACACTGGTTTGATCATACACTGCACGGACGAACCAAGTGATCACAACATTGATCACACACGTCAACAGTTGAGAAATGAAAAAGACGAATCATTGCAATTTAGGAATAGAATCACGTTGGTGTTTGAATCGTGTTTGCGATCTTTAACTATCTATTAAATTAAAGTTGTTGGTGACACCTCTCTTGCAACATGTTTAGCTATAACAGATATTATACTTATCTTTTTTTGGCTTATGGTCGCAAATGTAGCCAAACTTTGGAGCGCTTAGATTATCGAGCAAGGTCCTGGCAGATCGCTAGGTCCGGTCCTCACAGATTAAGAAAAAAAGTGCATAGGAATCGATAGGTGGAATTGAAATTTTAATTTGACAACAAGTATCTGATTTCTGACCTTAAAATATCCGATTCTGGAATCGGAATCGATTTTTGATTCCCAACCCTAGTCTTGTGAAACGGTTCCATTCCATATGAGGACACTCGACTTTCATTACTGCTTTTCTCATTCACCTGGTCTTTAGACAGCTCACCCCAGCTGTGTCTCTCTCTGGTTTTCTCCTGCAGGGTTCTTTAAAGACAGAGGGTTATGAACGAGCCTCACCAGAGAATGGCTACAGTGGGAACAGATAAAGAACTCAGTGACCTGTTGGATTTCAGTGCGGTAAGGAAGAGAGTATGGAGTCTTTGTTATTAGTCTGGACAAAACTCTCTCTCGTTAAAGAATCGCTTTATGATTCCATATTCACTTCAACTAAATCTGACCTTGTTCTCCGAGGATAGCTGTTGTTCTTCATGCCACTTCAGACTGATCGAATCTCTTGTCACAATGCCTGCTGTATTGTTGGTGGCTATAAACATTGTAATGAATCTTTAAATCATGTGCAGTCTCAAATTATGTTCTGAGAATTGTGGTTTGCCATTTGAAACCTCTCCAGCATAATAACCATCACTCAATCCTCTCTTATCCTTATCCTTGCATTTATTATTCTCATTTACCTGTTGTAAAAATCTGATTATTCTTGGCGGTCATGCTATCCTAAATAGCATTAAAAAATAGGGAATATAAACATGTTAATCATTTGATTCATTGAAAGACTCGACCATCCTTAATTTATTGCATTGGAAAATTGCCATTTACTGAAGCAGCGAATCAATTAAGACGATACATTGATAATCAGACGTGCCAGACCAAATGCATTATGATCTCACATCTAATTACAAATTGTTAATGGTTTAGCTACTCCCTCATATCGCATTCATTTTCCAGCCTTAAACCTTTGTCAAAATCGAAAGGATTAGCATATTATGCGTTTGGTATTTTCTTCCTTATAGTATAAAAGGTGTTTCACATTGTGAAAAATGTCTACCACACCAGAAAGTCCCTCTCATGCACCATGCAAGGCCAGCACTGTTGCTGCTTATTGGTTTCTCTTTGCACTTCAAAAACAAAGAGACATCATCCATCCATGTAAACGACCTCTTCTGTCCTTTCCGTGAAACCCTGAATTCTTTGTAGTATAAGACAAGATGGCACTTCAAAGAGGCATACTACTTTGTGAGAAAGGGTTTCTTTCAGATTGAACCATTTTAGTAGGTTATATCCGCCAAAATTGACATGACCTTTAGCATTAAACTTTTGAACAAGCTAAGCTTGACGTCACATAGCGTGAATCCCCAATAATGCTGAAAAATCGCTGTCTGTGGGCACCTGTTGATGTGAGATTTTCTATGCTACCATGCTAAAACTTGAGTTCTGCTTCTTATTTTTCTGCCTTAGATGTTTGCACCCCCTGTGGCTAATGGGAAGAACAGACCAACCACACTTGCTAGCAGTCAATTTAGTGGTTCAGGTAAGTCTAAACACATGCCTTTTCCCGTTTAGAGAGAAATGTCACATATTGCTTAAATTTGCCATATTTTTGCATTTGATACGTTTAAAGCGGTGTTCTTTATAGCATTGGAGATGTTTGGGCCAGTTGCTAAGTGCTCATTCCTCTCAACAGAAGAAGAGGACATGCTGCTGCTTGTTTTCCTAAACCCCCTCTTTTATTAATTCACCGTAGTATATCCAGAGTCAAAGCTCGGTTTGGATCACTTTGAACTGGTTGTTCAGTTGAAGCACCTATTGTACAAACTTGTACATCGTAAAAACTTGAAGTGACTGATTTGGTTGGATTGCTGTTCATAATCAAGTTTGTGTCCAGAACATTTTAACAGCCTGTGTTGTTCCAGTGGCTCAGGGGTAGAGCATTGTGTTAGCAGCGCAAAAGGTTGTGGGTTCAATTCCCAGGGAACACACATATACTGGTAAAAAAAAACAATTTTTATAGCCTGAATGCACTGTAAGTTGCTTTGGATAAAAGTGTCTGCTAAATGCATAAATGTAAATATAAACAGCCTAAAACATCTCTTTGTCATCTAAAAAGTGTTGTTGTTATTTTTGCTTTGTTTGTATGTTGCACTTACTTTATAACCAGTTGCACATCACACTCACAAAAGTGTTATTTTTGCGACCATTGTTGGCTTGTGTTGCTCCAGTTAAGATTATTTCAGAAGCTGTCAAAGGCATGAACGTTCGGTGCATTTCTCTTCAAGTCTTTTCAGTCTGTCTGTCTGTCTCCCAATTGACACTCCAAACATTAGCCTTGAATAAGAATAATCTGAGAACAAAGACTTAAATAAAGACCTTGCAGTCTCCAAATGATTCCCCCACCCCACTGAGTAAAACACTCCTCCCCCCACACAAGAAAACACTTTCTCTCCCTGCCAACTGACAGGAAATAGACCCTCTCTGAAACAAAGCTCTCTCATACCTCCCACCACCCCGCAGGAGGCCCGCATGAAAACAGCTAAAGAAACCATGTGAAAGATCACCAGCTTCACTCTCAGTCTGTGGCGCCCCAAAGTGCCAATTACATAGTAGGGCCAAGCTAATAATGTCTCAGTTTGAGATTTTTATTGCAAGAGCTACCTGACACCGACGTGACCCCGACTGTTAAATCTGTCACTTGTGAGATGCTTCTAGAAGGTCTCCACATAAGTCAACATAAGCCTCACCCTGTGAACTTGGTATAACAGGGGTATGACATGTACTTAGATTCGCTATTGAGAGACAGAGGTCCAAGGGACAGTTTCTTAGCACTATTCATTAAAACTCTTAAAGGAATTATGAGTTCAGTACATCTTAAGCTCTTTTGGCATAGTTTGTGAACACATTCTCAATGACCACAAAAATTAATTTCTTGGTCAACTCATTTTTTATTTTTATTATTTGCAATTTATCCAATTAGTCTCATGTTAAAACGGATGTCTTGTAGCTGTAAATTCAAAACCTTGTATTTTAACATTTATTGTATTGCCTTTTAAAGAATTAAGGGATAAAGGAAATTTTATTTTCTGTGCTAGCATGTCACAAATGCTATTGAAAGAGCTTGACATTTAATGAACCTATATTGAACATTCCTTGAGGTCATAAAAAGTATTGCAAATGAACAAAAGCTGTGATCTTGACCTTTTAGCATGGACTGGATTGCTTTTCAATTTTAAACCATTGGTCAAGAGTTAAACTTCGACTGTCCTCTACTATTCAATCTGACCATCCACAAAGTAAGGATATGTTTAGAGAATGCTTTGGCCTTCAGATGTGCATCTGTTCCTAAAGACAAAAGTGCTCGGGAGGGTGCTAATTGCATTAAGCCATCTCCTCCTCCATAGCCATGGTGTTTGTGGGATTGTTTGCATGGGAGGACTTCACCAGGCGTTCTCTCGCTCACCTCCACAGCTGCCTAACACATCACCCACTGAGGACAAGGTTAGGACAGGACATAGCCCATTTCCCCCCTGGTCAAACCCAGCACATTAAAGCCCCTTTCACACTGAAATTCTGGATTACTACACAAGTAATGTGTCCCGGCAATTGTTCCCGGATCGTTAGATTTTGGTTCATTCACACTGCCAGTGATTTCCTGGAATATGTGCATGCATTCACACACAACCCGTTAAGGTCCCATAATGACTTGTGACATCATGATGTGACATGTAATTTACGAGTCGAAAACGCCAGGCACATTTACTTTCACTGTAGCTGGCGAACAATCTCAGCTTTAGCGTGGATGGTGAGGAGTTAACTGATCTCTGCTTCATTACAGTTCGCACATATTTTTTTGTTGCGGCCTTTACGGCATTAGTTCCGGCTTTTGAATCAATCCCGGGATGTGTTTACGTTCACACAGAAGACAATCCGTCAATTTTCCGGGACCAATGTGCAGTGTGAATGGGGCTTTACACACACACACCTCAAGCCATTATAGCTTTACTTTCGATAACTGCTTCCATCTGAACTTGAATAATGGCATGCTGTGTAGCTGATGTATTTAAAGGACTGTATAAAGGAAATTATCTTTCCTGAACGCAGGAAATGGAATCAGTTCCTGCTTGACTGAATGTCAGATTTGTCTTTGTAGAATTGCATTTTGATGATTCCAGCAAATAAGTGGCCAATAACCCAAAATATATATATACACAACAAAATTTGCCTGAAAAATAAACAGTTTAGGTTGCTAAAATGGTCATTCATAAAAAAAATTTAAAAAAAGAAAGAAAGAAAAAATTCTACCATTGTAACAGTCTGACAGATCCAAACCATTCCTCATGTTAAACATCTTATCTGGTCCTTCTGTGTCTGAATCTGTAGCTCTGCCACTTCATTTTCCCCCACATAAGATGCTTCTGCCAGGGAGATTCTTTCACTCACTCAGTCAGTGCCCACTTCATTTCCCATGCTGCCTGCGTTGGCTCCATAGATCACGGCTGTCAGTATGGATGTCGCTATTTGCTCTGCTTTGTTAGCTTCATCACTCATGCTCAGCCTTCAGTGGCCGCTCTGGCTGAGACCCCTCTTCTCTCACACATTTTTAATTAGACATTAAAAAAAAAAATCAAAAGGAGAATATGAATATTCATAAACCAACTGCATTAATATGCACAATCATGCAAATCAGCATGCAATTAAGCCATGTGTCTTTGGAGAGCTTTGCATTAAGGCATAAGACAGGAGGCAGAGGGGAATGCTTTATGAGGAGTTTCTGCTCCAGTACACTTTATAATGTTTTAGAATATCCATTTTTCTACATATAAAGCATATTGATGGCTATGAGGAGAACCTTTTAACACTCCGTATCCTGTATGTCTTGAACTGAGACTTGTGTTGTCCCTATGGGTGTCCACTCCCAAATGTACAATGATGCTAATTTCACAATTCTTTGATCAGCCTGTTTTTGTTCTGCTTGCCGTGATACTCCTCCCCCCAACTTGGTTTAATGAGATCCAGTGACTGAATGAATGCTCCCTTTATGGTCAGTGATGTTGAGACTTGCTAAATGACATGGATATTAGTGTGGTGTGATGGTTTTGGATGAGATTCAGAGGCTGTCTAACAAATACAGAACCACCCACGAAACATCCAAAGGTCTTAATGCATGTAAAGAGAAATTAAAATGGGCCTTGATGTGAAGGTTTAGTGCATGCCAAAATCGAAGTATTGCTCTGACACTGTGTGATCACTTGCTTTGTAGGTATGGAAGAACGTAGTAGTCCCTGGGCTGCTGGAGATCAGAACAGTCCCTCTTTTAACCAGGTAGAGGTAGACCCAGTGCCTTGTTTGCGGTCTAAAGGTGTTGTTGGGGCATGTTTTATAGTTTTGACCTGCTTCTGTCTTGATTTTCCAGAACTATGGAGAAGGCTCACACTACAATGAACACGATGGACTATCTTCCCCATTCCTTGGCACAGGAGTTAGTGGTGAGATTTACCAATTTTTGGTCGTTGATCTCAAAGCTGCCGATGTAGCAACTGCCCCATGGGTTGCCCTGGAAGTTGCTTAGGGTAATCGAGCCCCTCTTTGGCCTAAGCAAGTGGATTCACTCTTAAACACCATGTTCTGGCATTGACTTCCGATTTCTTCCAATAATTGTAACATTTGGACTTTGTTTGAAGTGTTGTGTGAGTGTTCGTTTCATATGTATTTTCTCACAATGCCAACAATTTTTACTTGCAGGAAAGAATGAAAGGGGTCCTTACTCTTCCTTTGGGGGCCAGGTAAGTTGAATCAAGTCTTGAGCAACTCCTGAAAGTGCTTTAGTCACCTGCTTGACATCATGCTGTAACTTTTGACTCAAATCGGCCATCTTGTTGTTCCTTATAGCCTGGGTTCCTGCCCTCAGACATTGCCATGCCTTCTTCAGATGCCATGTCTCCATCCGGACTGAAGTCTGGCTCACAGTTTTACCAGTCATACCCCAGCAACCCCCGGAGACGCCCCTCAGATGGAAGCATGGGTAAATAATTTGCAACAATTACTAGACTTGTATCAGATCAGTCAGTATGGAAAGAAAGAGTACCTTTGTGTATGCTTTGGTCTTTTTCACAGAACCCCAACCAAAAAAGATCAGGAAGCCACCAGGACTGCCATCTTCAGTGAGTGAACTTTCTGAAATATTCTTAATTGTTTCCCACTAAAAGTATTTCATTACAACCTCAATTTACTGATCAAAATTGTGAGGAATTACACAGATGTTAAGGAAGCAAAGTCCTGCTTACATAATGTTGCGGCCATTTGTGGCATCTGAAATGGTTTGACATCAGTCCAAAGGTTTAGCTCCAACACCTTTCAACACATCTGCTTGGAAAGTTTTTAGTAATAAATTATGCAGGAAGGTTCCAGACCTCATTCAGAGTAGAAACATTTTTAATATGATGTGAACAAACAAGAACATGCTTGTAGGGGTAGATGTAATAGTCCAGAGATTTTACTGTTGTGTCTAATGGTTAGCGAACAAAACATTTGAGGCACATCCTTCTAAAAACATTACAGTTGACAGACTTTTGATTGGGTATGTATTTTAAATTGCGTCAAAATATTTCAGAACCTTTGACTATTGCACATCGGCGTTAACTTGAACAAACATGCAAGTAGCCATACCCCTTTTTTGAGTCATGGGAAGAGGAACTGTTGTTTCTTGGTCTTAATCCACATAAGCTCAACACTTTGCCCTCTAAACCCCCTCCTCAAACACGATCCTTCAGATTTGTCCATGCTAGACCTTATCCTCCCCCTCTTTCAAAGTGACCCAGTTGTGAGTCCCCTTTGCACCTTTCTCTCTCGCTCTCGCTCTCCCTCTCCTGTGCTTGTCTTAGCTCAGATTAATGGCTTCTGATGAGCTAAGGTTCTAGCTCCTGCTGAATCCCACTCTACGTCTCAGTATAACTTCCTCTTGTGCCGCCACAGCATTATATTACCCTAATGACTGCGCCAATGCTCACCTGCTACCTTTAGCATGCTTTATAGATATTTAAAAAATTCCAAAGTTTAAACCCACCTTTGGCTAAGCATTAAAGGATAGTGATCCTTAACTTGTCTGGGCTTGCCTTAATCTTCTCGAGTGCATCAGCAAATCATTGTGAGGATATGGTTCCTGGTGAACTTGAGAGAAGAGGGCCATTCGCAGGTTGTTGTTTTTTTTTTCCTCCCTCAGTTGTTCTTTTATGTGGCTTCTACATAATCGACCAGTCTATTTAGCTCCACTACTACCACTTCTGCAGCAAGACCTCTCCCCCGACTGTTCTCACCCCTCCCCTCTTAAGCCCAGCTGCCTGTGGAGTTGGACGGGCTCCAGGAGTAGGCAGATGGCTCTGTAATTAGAAGTGCATCTCTCCATTCCCATCCCACTTCTCCCTGTTAAATCAAATTACAGGCAAAAGAGAAATATCGCTTTGCTGGATTTGTATTCTCCGCTGGCCCGAGACCCACCCGCCCTCAGGCACCCCCTCCCTCCCAAACACTCATGTATGCGCACATACAGACAAACATACATTGTTACATACGTGTTTAGACGTGCATGTTGGGGAATACGCTGTTTGGAGGTATGTCTCCTGAATTCAGATGAATCATTCAGTTTCATTTATCAGTTCCAGATCATTTTTGTATTACTATTATAAACGGTACAGATGTCAGTTTTTTCCATTTTACTGTTATGGAATATGTCATTACGCAGTGTGCTTAGCTTGATTTGGACTCACTCTTAGTGACGGTACTCCCTGTAGCTGTCCTCCCTCTCCTTTTTTGGCTCATGGGAGTGCGAGAGGAAGCGCCGACTGTGCCATGAGATGGCTGTGGCGCATTTCCCAGCATGCTCTGTTCTCTGTCCCTGCCACTTTATCTGAGGGGGCACTATGGAAACACTCATCCACGTCATTTGTACGGAAATGTATGATGCACTTGCCAGTTTCATGGGCTCCATATCAGATTTGCTAGGGTTATTTTGTCCATATGAAGGCCGTTATAATGATTGTTGTGTTTCTTTAGGTCCTTCATGTACCTTGTTTCTAAACGCAGGTTTATGCCGCCACCTCTGGTGATGACTATATCCGTGATGGTGCTGCCTACCCAGGCTCCAAACCTGGCTCTGTGTACCCAGGATCTTTTTACATGCAAGGTATGTACATAGGGCAATTTTCCATATCTAAAACCCCAATGTTGAAATTAGTAGCATGCACATAGACAGATGTTGCTTTGGATTATAATAGACTTCCACTGTGCTGATTGTTACTGATCCTTTCTATCTGCCTTTGTGTTCGCAGAGGGTCTACACTCCTCTTCGGACCCTTGGGCCCCCTCTGGATCCATAGGCCAATCGGGATACACGGCTATGCTGGGGAATTCGCCACACATCAGTCAGCCAGGCTCATTCTCTGCAATAAATCCACAAGACAGAATGGTATGCCTTCTGAAAAATTCAAAGGTTTTAGAGAAGGCCTTAAATTGTGACTCAATTCAGAAGTTCCAATAACTGTGTTTATCTCCACAGAACTATCCCTTGCATGGAGCGGACGTGAATGGTTTCCATTCGGGCTCCGCAGCTTATAGCCACACATCCTCCATGAATGGATCCGACAGCATTTTGGGTAAATTACCTTCGTCTTTTTAATTGAATGTCCTCTAGGTTGTGAAATGAACTTGTAATTGGGTTGAGATTGGTCCTTGAAGTTGTTTCTTCTTGTGAAATCATTTTTGGCCTTGGACTAGTCTGAACTTAAACTGCAATCTTCCATTCAGACTTTGAAAGGACAGTTTTAGCTGATAGCAAATTATGGATCACTTGAATAGTTGTGACATTGGTTTTAATGAATGAAGTTAATAAGTACTCCCGTTCTCTACCACAGCAAGCAGAGGTTCAGTCACAAGCAGCTCAGGTGATGAGATCGGAAAAGCTCTTGCTTCGGTGAGTGAGCTTTCATTAATCACCATGAAAGAGCATTTGGCTGTGTGAAGTAAAAGATGGATAGCATTATTAAGACTTTCAGTGATTCCTTGGTTATGGATTAATTATTATTAGCCATAGGAGAGCTTCACATTTAGTCATGTTCCATGTGTTTTTTATTGACAGATCTATCCTTCGGACCACAACAGCAACAACTTCTCCACTCCTTCCACTCCTGTGGGCTCCCCTCAGGGCATTGCAAGTACGTCAGATAAGCTGTCTTATTCTGTCAAAGCTGGATCTGGTTCATTAGATCAGCTTGTGTTGAAAGGTACCAAGACCAAAACGGGTACGCAAAGGAATAAGCCTGAAGAGTCATAAATCATTCTTTTTAGATTGATGGGCTTTTGTGTAGGTTAAGGTGTGAATGTGAAGCTCTAGAGCGCCATCTGCTGTCATAGTGGCACACCAGATTCAGATGTTTCACACTCTGTCTATATCATGTTGTCCTCAGCAGGTGCAGCACAGTGGCCGAGAGCTTCTGTCCAGGCTGCTCTTTCTCCTAACTATGAGGGTGGACTACATGCACTGGTAGGTTTATAAAGATGCATTTTGAATATTACAACGATGTAAACGCCTCAAGCTTCAGTCTTTAATTAGACAAATATACAAGTGTAATTTTAGAATTATTTGTATAAAATTATTTTTTTAATTATATAACAACAATATTTCGCTTTTATGGTTGGTTTTTATTTTAAGGTTTATTTTTTTTACAATTTATTTTATTTTTCAATTTCTATTTAGCTTTAATTGAGGCACGAAGACTGGAATTGGGAACCGCTGATGTTGTAGTAATGTTGTCTCTGGTATTCTGCTCTGTGGCTTTGGACGGCGATTGCAGGGAGGGTGGGACATTCGCTTTCGGTGCTATAAAGTTAGCATTTTCCAAGAACTACTGCACCTTTAACAATAAAACTGACCTACAACCACTTTTAGCAATGTTAGCAATGCTAAAAAAAATGCTCTATTTAAACTAAATTTATTAAATAAAATTGTGTTCTAATATTATTATATTATTTATATTTTGGACTTTTTACCTGTCTTAATGAATGCTTTTGGCCTCACTGTGCCCAAATTATCTGTGCTTTCTGTTCTATTTATTCTATTAAAGGGTTAGTTCACCCAGATAGCAAATTTATGTAATTAATAACTTACCCTGATGTTGTTTCAAACCCGTAAAACCTCCGTTTATCTTTGGAACACAGTTTAAGATATTTTAGATTTAGTCCGAGAGCTCTCAGTCCCTCCATTGAAGCTGTGTGTACGGTATACTGTCCATTTCCAGAAAGGTAAGATAAACATCATCAAAGTAGTCCATGTGACATCAGAGGGTCAGTTAGAATTTTTTGAAGCATCGAAAATACATTTTGGTCCAAAAATAGCAAAAACGACGGCTTTATTCAGCATTGTCTTCTCTTCCGTGTCTGTTGTGTGAGAGAGTTCAAAACAAAGCAGTCTGGATATCCGGTTCGCCAACGAATCATTCAGTTCACCAAATCTAACTGAATCATTTTAAACGGTTCGCATCTCTAATACGCATTAATCCACAAATGACTTAAGCTGTTAACTTTTTTAACGTGGCTGACACTTCCTCTGAGTTCAAACAAACCAATATCCCGGAGTAATTCATGTACTCAAACAGTACACTGACTGAACTGCTGTGAAGAGAGAACTGAAGATGAACACCGAGCCGAGCCAGATAACGAACAAAAGACTGACTCGTTCACGAGTCAAGAACCGGTTGCATCGGTTTTCGGATCACCAGTAGTTCTTTCGGACAGTTCGATTCAATAAACCGGTTGAAGAAACCGGTTCACCGGTTCTTTTGCGCTCGACGTAATGGCGTCATTTGCGATGATTGCCCTTGATTCAAGCCTTCAGTTTACCCGCGCGGGCTCATAACACTAGCACAGAATCAGTTCAGAATCAATCACCTAAAGAACCAGTTCGGTTCAGACGCTCTGTGTGTCAGTCTGCTTCACGCTGAATCACACATGCGCAGTATCATCAGCTCCTCGGTTCTCGAATCGGACGCGTCTGACAGAAACGGTTCTTGACTCGTGAATGAGTCAATGTTTTGTTCGTTATCTGGCTTGGCTCGGTGTTCATCTTCAGTTCTCTCTTCACAGCATTTCAGTCAGTGTACTGTTTGAGTACATGAATTACTCCGGGATATTGGTTTGTTTTAACTCAGAGGGAGTGTCAGCTACATTAAAAAAGTTAACAGCTTAAGTAATTTGTGGATTAATGCGTATTAGAGATGCAAACCATTTAAAACGATTCAGTTCGATTTGGTGAACTGAATGATTCGTTCGCGAACTGGATATCCAGACTGCTTTGTTTTGAACTCTCTCTCACAACAGACACGGAAGAGAAGACAATGCTGAATAAAGTCGTCGTTTTTGCTATTTTTGGACCAAAATGTATTTTCGATGCTTCAAAAAAATTCTAACTGACCCTCTGATGTCACATGGACTACTTTGATGATGTTTTTCTTACCTTTCTGGACATGGACAGTATACCGTACACACAGCTTCAATGGAGGGACTGAGAGCTCTCGGACTAAATCTAAAATATCTTAAACTGTGTTCCAAAGATAAACAGAGGTTTTACGGGTTTGAAACAACATCAGGGTAAGTTATTAATTACATAAATTTGCTATCTGGGTGAACTAACCCTTTAAGTTAATAACTTGCATTATATACTCACGTATAGTTTAAGTTACATATGAATTATTTTTCTCCACAGCAGAACAAAATGGAAGACCGGCTGGAGGAGGCCATTCATGTGCTGCGAAGTCATGCGGTGGGTCAGTCCCCGGGAATTCCCGGAGCCCATGCTGACGTGCACGGCCTACTGGGTGCCGTCTCCACATCCAGTGGATCTATTGGGGGTCTCCCTCAGGCCTACTCCAACCCAGGACTGCCCCTGAGCAACAGACACCCTGCCATGGTTAGTGTAGACACTTAGTAGTATGATCCAGACAGATGGATAACACGTAATCCCGTCCAAGGCATCATGATTTTAATGAATTGGTTCATTTGGGTGGTTCATTTAATTTAACTTCATAAAAAAACCTGATTCAGTTATTCATTTGGATTATCGATTATCAGCTTGATGGCAATAGTTATAGCTACTGGCTGATAATCATGCAAGTAGCTATGCATTATATTTTTAAGCAAATATTGTGTTAATGCACACTTGTATATTAGCTTCATTATACTTTATTTGAATGTGTCCTTGTTCCATTGCAATAACTAAATACTAATAATATTAATTGACAACATGTACTAACTATAGGGTTTGGTTTACAGCTGTGTGTGGTATTGTGTAACACAAAGCAATAGTAATAACACAACACACAAAGCAATATTACGCAATTGATATGTGCTAATTACTCTCCCTTGCTGCACTTGTCTGCAGGCTGGAAGCCATCAAGATGACCATGCCTGCCTTCCTCCCAGCAGCACCCTGTTGCAGTCCACTCATGCTTCAGACACCCCACAGCCTGGAGGAGCACCAGAGGGTTTTAGCAGTGAGCAGCAGTTTCAGTTTCTCTTTTTGAACCAACCGAACAAGTCAACGACAAATGCAAACGCTGAGAGCTGCGTGTGAGTTTCAGCGGGATGCATTTAATGATTTCCTGTCTCTGGCTTCAGGTTTGCCCGGAGGCTTGGCCCCCGCCACACATTCCTCAAACAAATCTGACATTAAGAGTGAAGACAAGGAGGAAGATGAGAACTCCTCTGTGGCCGATAAGTCTGAGGAAGAGAAGAAGGAAAGTAAACCGTCTCGCACCAGAACAAGGTACAAGATCTCTCTCTCTTTTTTTTTTTTTTAGCATTCCCCTTAAATTATGGCTGAATGGTTTTTGAACCAGAAATGCTCAATCAAATGATGGTTTGAAGCAAATCTGCGTTGTCTTAATTTGATTGCCTACAACAAATGTTGTGTTTGTTCAAATGTTTATTCAGGCCAATCCTGTTTACAAAGTGTTTGGGTTGCCCCAACACCGAAAATACTGTTTTATAGTGTTCTCCATCCCCCCTTCCCAAACTCTCACATTGTTTTCAGAAAGGAGGTGTTTACCCATCAAGTCCTTTCAGGTCTATCAGACCAGGGAGAAGAGTAAGTCTATCTCCCACCATAGAGTGCATGTTTGTGAAAGACTCTGGGATACACACTTGATCGCTTTTAAACGTTAAATGTCTGTGTGTTATTGTACACAAAATGAATTCAAAGCCATTGAAAAACTAAGATTTTGACACAGGTGGGACATTTTCATGTGTAATTAGAGTCGTCTGTTTTTCAATGCGCAGTATCTAATTTTTTTAATTCAACATTCATCTCTTGATCTAAAATGGGTTAGGTTTGGACACAACATTGTCATTCTGTATCATCAACAAGAAATGCTGAAAATGATAATGAAGTCAGCTAAATTATGAAATAACATGAATGGAGGTATACAAATTATGGGATGCTTAACTATATTGAAAGAGTTTGCATGTATTCTGGACTCCAAAACTTTGAACGGTAGTGTATATAGATGTAAAATATTTCTCTACTAAAGTAATTTCACAAATGAATGCATAACCTTTAAGATCAAAATGCATTAACCATGAGAAAACATTTGTCAGGTGTGTCCAATCTTTTGACTAGTACTGTATTCAAGATATTTATAATAAGTAATACAATTTATACTATATATCTATATTCATTTATACTTTTATAAGTAATTTATGTACACAACTTTACACCTAGTATACTTGAGCAGGTACCTGGACTATGAAGATATTTAATAAAAAAAAGATTTAAAATTTGTAATAAATTTTCTTTGTACAATTTTTAAAAATGGAATCTCAGTGTTATTTATATTATTGTCTCTTCACAGTCTAGACAATGAAGACGATGAGGATTTGCCGCCAGAGTTAAAGGTGGAGCGGGAGAAAGAGCGGCGAGTGGCCAACAACGCACGAGAGCGACTGCGCGTGCGTGACATCAATGAGGCCTTTAAAGAGTTGGGCCGCATGTGCCAGCTGCACCTGAGCAACGATAAACCCCAGACCAAACTGCTTATCCTGCACCAGGCCGTCAATGTGATCCTAAACCTGGAGCAACAAGTCCGTGGTATGTGTTCTCCAAATATATTTATTGAATATTTAGCAACTTTAACAAAACATTGGAACTTTGTTGCCATGCCATGGGTGCAGCTGCGTAATATCACTGCGCCTGCTGCACTTAGCAAAGTTCCTTGATCATTACGCTGGAATGAGAGTATAGTTCCTAGCCATAACGGTCTAGAAAATTGCAATTGTCTTAGTACACGTTGTAACTACAGACACAAGTTATAAATAGGAAGAGTCAAGTTACTTTAGTCATTTTCGAGCGAGATGCTAACGGTCTAATCAGATTCAATGATCTATGCTAAGCTAAGCTAAAAGTGCTACCGACAGACCCGGAGATCAGCCAAATGGATTCGGAAACGGTAAAACTCAACTGATTAAATCAAAGGGAGTTAGAAAATGACTGAAAAAAAAAAAAAAAAAGTGGAGTGTTCCTTTAACAGAAAAAAATAATTTTAAAAGGTTTTACATTTAGATTAAGGCTTATTTTATTAATTAAATGCGTTTTAATAAAAGAAAAGTTACACTTTTCTAAAATTGAATATTGGACTTCTCTTTAAGTGAAACAATCGTTCATTTTGTAATGACACTCTTTTTCATCCAGAACGAAACCTGAACCCAAAAGCGGCATGTCTGAAGCGACGTGAAGAGGAGAAAGTGTCCGGGGTGGTAGGAGACACTCAAATGCAGCTTTCCGGACCGCATCCAGGACTGGGAGGAGATGGATGCATGTGATCATGTGGTATTTTAATGTCCATTTAAACATTGCCTCACTTTGTGTAACAAGTTATGCAAACACTTTTTGGTCACTAGTTAGATTTTTTCACTAATGTTGTTACTTATTAATAGTATACAATGGTTAGACACCACAAATTAGAGATGCATGGTATCGCTACTGTATCGATTGTCAGCTCTTAGTACAAAGTATTTGCTTCTCTCAATATTTTGTATTTAATAATGCATGCCTATTATCTTTACCATTGTCTTTAAAATCGAATGTAAACAAACACATTTGGTTTTAATAATGCATTAGTAAATGCTGAAATTAACATAAACTAAGTTCAATAAATTCTGTAGAAATATCGTTCATGCTAAGTTCATGTTAACTACTGTTAACTAACAAACCTTATTGTAAAGTGTTACCAAAGTAAAATCCATTTTTCAAGCATTGTTGTTGTAATGCCTACATTCACAGCTTTTAAAACTTTCAGATTAGTTTTATGTAATTTATTTTGACAAAACAGTATAGAATTTTAATATCTGCCATTTATTAGCCATAACATTTCAATCATTTTACACTTATTGGTCTAAAAACCAGTGGTATTTTAGTACGATTTATGTAATATTTTAGTATTTAATAATATTTTAAATTAGCTTTTTTCTTTGTATTTTCAGATCTATTTTTAGCTTCATTTTAGTAATAGTGGTGTGTGTTTTTTCATTTGAGTAGTTTTGTTATATTTATAAGTAGCTTAAATTATTTTTTAATTCAGTGTTAGTAATTTAGTACTTTTCATCTTATGTTTATATTTTATTTTGGTAGCAATTGTTAATATTAGTTAACTATATTAACATTGAAAAATAAATAGGTTAAAAATAAGCCCTAATAGGTTTTACTAATTTTTAGTTTTACTTTCAACATTTACTAATATATACAGATCAATATCTGTTAATATCTTATGAACTTAAACTGACGTAAACAACGAACAGTTGCATTTATTCACTAATTTTAATAAAGATTAATAAATTCTCTATCAAATGCATTGTTCATTGTTCATTCATGTTAGTTAATGCATTAACCAGCATTAAGTACTTAATCTAAAGTGTTACTTTTATTTTAAAGTAGTTTTATTTAAATTACTGAAAATGATTTTTAATAGTTTTGGTTCGCTATAACAACACAGAGTGAAGTCCCTAAATGAAATCTCTGTTTTCTATCCCCAGATCAGTGAAATTTCTTGGGGCTCCTGGGAGAAGTGACCTTGAATCTCTTCCACCGTTCTCATCCTCTCTGTGTGCATCTAGTGACTTCCACGAAATCAGAGATGCACCCTCCACCCTTTTGGACACACAAATCGACCCACCAAAACTGACACAGCAGATTTTGTCCATGATCACTCTAGACCGCAATTACCAGCACAAATGTGAAAACTTTCTCAGCTCATTTTGTATTTTACTGCTTCCTTAAAACAATGGATCATAGGAATAGACATGTTCTGACCACAACTGCCGTTCTGTTTTTCCACTGCAGAAAGAGAGTTTTGAACAAGAGACGAGACAGACGTCAGTTTAATCATGGATTTGTGCCTAATTGTTACGTTTTATAAAAGACGCAAACTGCTTACTTGTACGGAACAAAAAAGTTTGTGAGTTGGTTGTATATGAGGAATTTTTTTTTTGTCATTCCCTTCTGAAAGGTACAGTCTTACATGCGTTGTGTAACCAAACCCCATGAGAAGTGGGGCGAACCTGTGGTGCTTTTGGGGACGGCATATCCCAGCATGCCACTGCTCTGTGGGCCAGGGCTCTTCTGGAAGGGGAGAAAAGCACACGGGCCATCGCAGCTCTCCAGACTGTTTTATCTTTTTGGAAACATCACGAATCATCAGCTCTCACGATGCCATTGACTAGTTCAGCCAATCGGAAGAACCCGCATCATAAAGGAGCGTGAGCTTCTGTTACTTTGACAACAATTGCTTGGATTGCATTGCGTTCCCAGGCACGAAATTGCCAAGTTGATCTTTCACATCTTTATTTAAAATATTCTTTCTCTTGCCAGAACATGTTCATGACTCGCTTGCACCGTTTCATTGTTGCCAAAAGTCTGAAAGCGTACACATGTCCACCTCACACATATGTAATGGATATTATTTCAATTTGAGGGAAAAAAGTAAGAATATATATAAATAAATATATTTTTGTTAGTCTATACATTGTAGATTTCTAAATAACAAAAACTTATTCATTTAAAATGTGGAGAGTCTATAGCGCAAGTGAACGCTCAAGAGACGCGTCATATGATTGAAAAACAAAACCCTGCTTATATTTTCACAAACGTAAGGTTTGGGTGAGGCGACCCATTGTTACTTTTATCCCAAATGCCCCCTGATAGCACTACGCTAACGAAGAAATTATAAAGAGAATTGATAATGAAGGTTCGGGGCGTGTTGAGGTTTAAATCCTCGCGATAATTTCCTGATTTCAGGGAACCGTACGTCAACAGAAGTGTTCTTAGGCAAAGGTGTTCAGTGTTCACCATCATTTCAGTCTTGCCAATGCACATAATGCAACCTGTTTGAATGTAATATTCAAAAGTACACACACTCACATCTCCATCAGACTGGCTTACTGTGAGTTTAGTTGATTCATACGGTCATTTCAAGGTGTACGTCTCAACTCATTTTTCGTTGTGTGCGCGAGATAATGTCCCACAGTGGTTTGAATTATGTATGTAGGAAAGAAGTGGTGTTATAACCTATGTAATGTCCACAATGGATATGATTCTTGAGTGATAACATTTCACCGTAAGGGGGATACTTAACTTAGGTTGTCCTAAAGTATAATGGAAACATAATATAAATTCTTGATAAAGATAAAAAGTTGTTGAACATTTATATATCGTGGCCTTCTTATTCTCAAGACTGTCATTTTTGAGAGTGATGCCTTGTCAGTGCCTAAACTTACTTTCATTGTGAACTTGACCATTTGTTTTATCATTTCGAAATGCAAAAATATCCTTTTGGTTTAGTTTTTCTTTCTGAAAGCATCGGTGTAGTATTTAATCTGTAATTTAGAAACCTTGTAGTCTTTCATCCTCATTATTATGCTGTGTGTGTGCACCTTCTTTGGCAATTTTAGGATTCTCGTTCCTGTCATCTTTGAATCGACTAGGTTTTTGCTTTCAAGACGCTAGTGTCCTGTGATTTGTGAAGCACACGAGAAAATCGAAGGATTTTTGTTGATCCATCAGATGGGGGCTGGAACGCTGACTGTTTTGAGTGATTCTCGATTGATCCAGCGGATACTGAAGCATCGTCTCTTGAATGTCCAACTGAGTGAACATTCGCCGTGTACCGAAGTAAGATTGCTGCCCATGATTTCCATCAGAATTGGAGTAGGGACATGAACAATACTGCTGTTGTGTCTTCAGAGTGCCTCCGGTTTTTTGTCATTATTGATATTTTTTTTGTCTTTGTTTTTTATAAATATATAAATATATATATAAAGTAGGTATTGAGAACTGTCCTGTATATAACAGTAATGTAGCAATAAATGTGCCATTTTTAAATAACAGAATTATACTTTTTTTTTTTTTTTCAATGTCTTGCATTGGATCTTGTATACTTTCAAATGAGTTAAATAAAAAAACCTTGTAATAAAAGTTTTACCATTGCGTGCCTTTTCCAAAAATGCTTGGAGTAAAGAAAAGTAAGAAGGGAGCGTGTGGATTTTTTTTTTATCATTTATCGAACGGTTAACAATACGGAAGAAACAAAAAAATCGTTCTGAAAGTGAGCTATATGTACCCCAGTATCGTTATCGTCATATAAACGTTATATTGGTGTGAACCGTCTTCTAAAAGAGTCATAACTCACTAAACGTTGCGGAGCAAAACTGAATATCTTGCAAAGATTTGATGCCACCTACCTCAAACTGCTCAGACTAGAGGTAACTCTTAAACTTAAACTTAGTTTTTTAGGTGAGCTGATCAAAATCTGTAGGCTACACGCCACTCCAAATAGCTAGCTAACGTTATGCCGCTGCTGGCCATTTTAACCAGATCTTGCTATTTTTGTGCTTTATTTTATTGAACAATTTGTCATGTAACATTACAAACAAAATACCAACAACATGCATTAGAACGGTAGGAGCAGGTGTATAAAAGATAAATAGAATCTTTATCTATTGTTTAAAAAACAATACAAAACATTAATAAAATGATCGAAAATGAAATGGGCTTTTCTTGTAAATGATGTTTTTCTATTATAGTTAAAAAAAGTTTTATTAAGTTTTATAGCATTTTGCTTTATAGCATTCACACTCTAAAAATCTGTTTCATGCATATACAGTCTCCTCAGTTACAGTCAATCTCAGACTGGATTTAATAAACAGTTAACTAGAATATGTTAACTAAGTCAAGCAGCTCATCTGATATTTTTAGCATGTGTTTCCACTGTAAAGACTTAATTGTTAGTACTGCTATGGTTGAATAATACTTCATATTGTATTAATGGTGTATTATCAGACTGCAGATACAGGTCCTTCTCAAAAAATTAGCATATTGTAATAAAGTTCTTTATTTTCCATAATGTAATGATAAAAATTAAACTTTCATATATTTTAGATTCATTGCACACCAACTGAAATATTTCAGTTCTTTTATTGTTTTAATACTGATGATTTTGGCATACAGCTCATGAAAACCCAAAATGCCTGTCTCAAATAATTAGCATATTTCATCCGACCAATAAAAGAAAAAAGTTTTTTTAATACAAAAAAAGTCAACCTTCAAATAATTATGTTCAGTTATGCACTCACTACTTGGTCGAATCCTTTTGCAGAAATGAACGCTTCAATGCGGCGGGGCATGGAGGCAATCAGCCTGTGGCACTGCTCAGGTGTTATGGAGGCCCAGGATGCTTCGATAGCGGCCTTAAGCTCATCCAGAGTGTTGGGTCTTGCGTCTCTCAACTTTCTCTTCACAATATCCCACAGATTCTCTATGGGGTTCAGGTCAGGAGAGTTGGCAGGCCAATTGAGCACAGTAATACCATGGTCAGTAAACCATTTACCAGTGGTTTTGGCACTGTGAGCAGGTGCCAGGTCGTGCTGAAAAACGAAATCTTCATCTCCATAAAGCTTTTCAGCAGATGGAAGCATGAAGTGCTCCAAAATCTCCTGATAGCTAGCTGCATTGACCCTGCCCTTGATAAAACACAGTGGACCAACACCAGCAGCTGACATGGCACCCCAGACCATCACTGACTGTAGATACTTGACACTGGACTTCAGGCATTTTGGCATTACCTTCTCCCCAGTCTTCCTCCAGACTCTGGCACCTTGATTTCCGAATGACATGCAAAATTTGCTTTCATCCGAAAAAAGTACTTTGGACCACTGAGCAACAGTCCAGTGCTGCTTCTCTGTAGCCCATTTCCTGCACACGCCTGTGCACTGTGGCTCTGGATGTTTCTACTCCAGACTCAGTCCACTGCTTCCTCAGGTCCCCCAAGGTCTGGAATCGGTCCTTCTCCACAATCTTCCTCAGGGTCCGGTCACCTCTTCTCGTTGTGCAGCGTTTTTTGCCACACTTTTTCCTTCCCACAGACTTCCCACTGAGGTGCCTTGATACAGCACTCTGGGAACAGCCTATTCGTTCAGAAATTTCTTTCTGTGTCTTGCCCTCTCGCTTGAGGGTGTCAATGATGGCCTTCTGGACAGCAGTCAGGTCGGCAGTCTTACCCATGATTGCGGTTTTGAGTAATGAACCAGGCTGGGAGTTTTTAAAAGCCTCAGGAATCTTTTGCAGGTGTTTAGAGTTAATTAGTTGATTCAGATGATTAGGTTAATAGCTCGTTTAGAGAACCTTTTCATGATATGCTAATTATTTGAGACAGGCATTTTGGGTTTTCATGAGCTGTATGCCAAAATCATCAGTATTAAAACAATAAAAGACCTGAAATATTTCAGTTGGTGTGCAATGAATCTAAAATATAGGAAAGTTTAATTTTTATCATTACATTATGGAAAATAATGAACTTTATCACAATATGCTAATTTTTTGAGAAGGACCTGTAGCTAGCATGTCTTGCTAATAAGTTATTGTCTTTCTGTACTGGGAGAGTTTTATACTTAGCTCATCACTCTGTTTGAGTTTGCACAGTTTAGCATAAAAGATTGATAATGATACTCATAACTGTTATATTGTGTTACTTTTGTGGAAAAAAAAAAAGTTTTTCTCCTTGCACCTGTCATAACATTTAGTTTTGATTTATATATATTCCCGGCACTTAATCACCTTTATGTTGATGGAAATCAGCGCCTCTTGTTTTTAACAAAATGAGAGAGATCATACTAAATGCAATTGTGAATGTTTGAACCTTTTTTAATAGTATGATGTCTCTTATTTTGTTAAAATTATTCACATTTTCACAGATTCTGCAAGGGGTTGCCAAACTTTCGCATGCGACTCTATACAGAAAAGTTACCATGGTTACCATGGTTTCTTCCTCAGAAGTACATTAATATTCGCAATGCCATCGATTTATTTAATAATTAAGTAAATGTAATTCCTTGATTTACCTTTGTAAAGAAATCTCATTGCTCTCTGCTGTCTTTACCGACGACATCTTTACCAGTGTCGGCCACCGTAGCTTCTCTAAGGGAGGGGTGATCGGGGGACTGAGCCTTTAGTTGCAATTCAATAAAATGTACACAGTGCACCTTTAACATAAATAAAAATAGTAATAATAAGGTTATAATATCTAACATGATTTAAAGAACGACTGGTCTGAAGTGTAGACATTTGTTACCCATTCTCAATAGGAAAGTGCCCAAGCAACATTTCTCAAAAAGTTGCCCTATGTCAGTCGTACAGAATTACCCTGCAGTATTACAGTATGAACAGTAACTGAAGCGGTTAACATGGTCATTTTTGTACGCAACAAAGCAACCACATACATCTGCAAGCTCTGCTGTGTATAAACATCTAAAAGACGTCTTTAAGATGTAAGTTTGACACACATTCTAAATCACAAACATCTTAAAGACATCTTCTTAAACGTATATATGACTTCTAACGTCCTACAGGTGAGCAAACACTCCATAAAATACATCTTGCAGATGTAAATGCAGACCTTAAAGTTCCCTCGATGTTCCTTCAATGAGGGAAGCGAATTCACTGAATGCAGCCTACAACATTTACTGTAAAGTAAAAATTACCTGTATGAGAATTTAAAATGCATTTTCTTAGAATAAAAAGCGCGAAAAATATTTGCTACATGAAAACAAAACGGTGCATTGTATTGCCATCATGTGGTTTATGGTTTACCCGACTAAAGCAGGGCTTTGTCTCGTTAAGTCAACACTAATCGGGCATAAAGTCTTTCATTTGTCTCATTGAAGGGGGAGGGGAGTGAAAGTAAAGAGGAAGAGAGGGGGATTTAACATTCACTAAAAAAGGCGACACCAACAGAGAATGCGCGATGGAGAAAAACGAGTAAGTATATAACTGATTTAATATTGCGAACGTATTAAATCGATATTAGCGTATACATTTATCGTCATGCTGGTTTACGAGCACAGCGATCGCGTTTGTTAATTCGAGTAGACTAGTTACACCGGGGCTAACGTTACTAGTTTGCGCAGTGCTTTCAATCGGCGATGGTCTTAAAGAAAGAAAACGCGTTTGTCGTATGATAAACTAATTGATGTAACAAAGCGACCTGTACGGCTACATGTATAAACAGATAACATGAAACATTTGGAAGCGTGGTTTGTCTTAACATGAAAATAGCTAAAAAAAAATAATAATAAACTGTTTATCTAACCTTGTTTTAACGTCGCGCGGGACCAGGTGCAGCATCTGTCTGCGTTCCGCGATTTTCATTTTAGTGCACGATGTTCGTAACATACGTAGTTTTTTTTTAAATATTTTTTTATACCAAGCATAGTCTTTCATTCAGTATCATAAAAGATTTGTTCCAAAATGTCACCGGTTTTACTAGTAATGCATTTGTTTACATTCACAACCACGCAAAATATGGCTCTGTGGTGACATAACGAAGATATGCCATAGTTGCAGCATTGTCTGCGACGAAAATAAGCATACATTTATTATTCCATGAGTGCCACTACAGGGTTATGACATGTGGATCATAGATCTGGATGATGCATGAGGCATAAGAGCAGCCTATTTTCCAAGCGGAGGAATCTTCCATTGAGTAGAAGAGCCCTCAGTGATGAGGCCACGGTGCGGCGGAACGTTTTGCAAAGTGACAAAGCAAAGCAGCATTATTGAAAATAGACACTGCATTGCTACAGAGAGGTCTTTTGATGGTGTTATTTATCAAAAACATAAAATAATAAGCATTCCTCATGGACTCTCTGTACATAGTGGAGTGAAAAGTGTGAGTGCTGGGATCGAGGAAAGAAAGCCATGTGTGTTATGAGCACAGAGGGGGGATTGTCCTGTAAAAGTAGGCCCAGCTGTGGAAAGGATTTGGTGTACTTTATTTCAGAAGGGGATGGGGGTGCATGTCAATTGAGCATGTGAATGCATCCATATTGGATGCTAGACCGGTTCACAATTACAAATCGTTATTTTACAGGTTTGTCAAAGACTTTAAGTCTAAATATCAGCCGAAGGAGAGGTGCACTAAAGTGCACTAAATGTATGTAAATTAATACATACAGTAAAAATCGCCTTTGTCTGCAGTGGAAACCACAGCAACAGCTGATTTTTCATTTTTATTTTTATTTTAAAAAAGCTGTTTCAAAGTTTCAGACACCCAGCAGTAGTGTTGGCAAGCCAGATTCGTTTTAACATAGAAGTTTGCTTTACTAATTCATTTGACAAACTTTGTGTTTGCAATAAATACTTTATTTTAAATTAATTTTCCAAATGGTTTGCAGAAATGTTAAATTTGCCTCGTTTATGACTCACATAACAGATTTGAATCAACCTTTAAAAGAACCAGTTTAAATTAATTACATGTTGAGATTGGTTTTTATAATGATACATTAAACAAATGATGTCTCGTGGTCTGAATTTCAGAATGTCTCTGGATTTACTGGCAATGCATTTCTTAACATTCAGATTTCCTGACTGCAGCATTCTCAGTGAAAAATATGCATACATACACTGTTTATGGCTTGTAAAGAACCACTTAAAACTATGATTCATTTGGATCTTCCATTTTTCAATTCCATTGGCGTAAGCAACTGTCAAGTTGAACTTATTCTCTGTGTCTCATGGTCTGAATAAATCTATTTTCAGAGAATTCCCAATCAACAACATGTCATAAATAGACATAACTCTTCTTTTTTTAGCAGAGGTGAGGAAGAAGAGGAAGAACAGAGGCGAGAGAGGGGGGAGGCAGGTCGTTTGTATAGTTTGTGGTATCGTATTACTTAATCAATTAAAAAACCATCTATGTTGTTACATGTTTGCACGCCTTGACAAGCTTGAAGAGCCATCGACTAAAACCAAAAAAGTTTGTCCAGAGTTGTGCATGAACTTGAAACAAGCACGAAATCTTCATGGTATCATCAAGCAGAATATTCAGTGAACCCATCTCTGCATCAAACCTGTGCCAACTAACTTTTAACAGAGGATTGTGATCGAAAAGGACTGTGGTTGTTTCATATGCAGAAGTGCATCTGCTTAGTGAAGAACATCAGCTGAGATCTAGAGTCTAGACAAACAGTATTCCTATTATCTCAAACTATGCGCAACAGATGTAAACATTTGGCAGAGAAGATTGACAGGGACAGCTTACAGAGCTTTCTTAAAAGGAAGTCATCTAGTGCAAGTGTTTGAAAACCCTAGACACGGTACAGGATTGTATTCACACTACTTTTATAAGTTAATTGTGTTTAAAAGTGAGAATAGATCAAGAATAGTTTTTTTAATATATATACACAAACTGCTCTTAGAGCAAACATGCAGCATTAAATTACATTTTGTATATTATTATTATTACTTTCAATTATTTTAAATGCAATTCATTATTTTAGATTTAATTCTACATGAATAAAACAGGTATTTGCATTAAAATTGTGAAATTTGTGTCAATTCATGTGTGTTTTAAGCATTAAAATGACATTTTGAATGTGATTTTAATGCGGCCATAATTGTCAGTGTTAACAGGCAGAAAGCATTCTAGGCCTCACAGTATTCATGTTCTAAAAACACTGTCATTTCGTCATCACAGGCTTGGGATTGATCAAAATTTGTTCCAAGTGAGGCATTGTCATTGTCATTGTTTGCGTATAGTGTGTGTTAATATATCCGTATGCAACTGCTGTCACCATAACCCATTCTCTTTCCAAATTTGCATCCATACGGGGTTTATCAGATCTCTGAGATGTGTCCTATTTTGCCCCCCCTCGCCAGCCCCACTGGGAAGAAGTTCCGGAGCAAACCTCAATTGGCCCGTTACCTTGGCAACTCCATGGATCTCAGCTCCTTTGATTTCCGCACAGGCAAGATGCTCATGAGCAAACTGAACAAGACCAGACAGAGACCCCGATATGACAACAATAGCCAGACTAAGGTAACACGACTGCAGTAAATTGTCATTTCAGAAATGTTATTTGAACAAACGTTTTCATATTCACAAAAACATATTGAAAGAAATGTAGCATTACATCAGTTGCTCAGCAATGGATCCTCTGCAGTGAATGGGTGCCGTCGCAATGAGAGTCCAAACAGCTGATAGAAACATCACAATAATCCACACCACTCCAGTCCACTAGTTAAAATCTTGAGAAGCAGTGTGTTTGTAATGAAAACTTCTGTAACATGAAACTTCTTACTTTAGAGTCTTCTATCTATAATACTGCTTAAAAAGTAATCTCGTCTAAATCAGGAGAGAGATATGCTCTTTACATGCGTAAATATATTGGTGGATTTTGATGCGAGAAGACAAGAGGATAGACTTTTTCACAGGAGGAAGTGTTATTATAGATAAAGACTTACATTTTGTTCAGAAGCAACAGTTTAAATAAAAAAAAAAAAAGCCTTAATGATCAATTTTTTTTCTCACAAACATGCAGCTTTTCACTTCATAAGATGTTAACTGATGGACTGGAGTCATGTTACTTGTGGATTACTGTGTGTTTTTATCAGCTGTTTGGACTCTCATTCTGACGGCACCCATTCACTGCAGAGGACCCATTGGTGAACAAGAGATGTAATGCTAAATCTAAGCATGTTACTACATCTTGGATAGTCTTAGGGTGAGTGCATGACCAGTAAAACTGTTTCTTTAAGGCTATTTCAAACCAGTTTTGCTGGTCAAGCTGGTCTGCCTGCAACAATATCCAGTAAAAGACCAGCAATTCCTATCAACAAACAGTTTTTCGTCAGGGTAATAAAGGATGTTATGTCTTTAATAGGGTAAACCTGACCTGAATACGTCCCTCCCAGTACGACAGACGGCCTCCATCTTCAAACAGCCAGTCACAAAAGTTACCAACCACCCCAGCAATAAGGTTAAAACAGACCCACAGAAGGCCATTGACCAGCCCAGACAGGTAATACTCCTCTAGGTTTTATTCATTAACAGTGTTGGGAAGGTTACTTTGGAAATGTAATAGGTTACAGATTACAAGTTACCCTATTTAAAATGTAATAGTAGTGTAACTTTTTTAATTACTTTAATAAAGTAATGTAACTAATTACTTTTGAGTACATTTTGATTACTTTTATAAATTTCTAATGAATGTTAATTTGCAACTGTTAATCATCTTCAACCATTTTACACCATGCAGGTTTAACCTTACAGTAGTGCTCAATACTGTCAGACTTTCACCATCCTTCATCACCTGAATTAAGATGATCAAATTTGAACACATCCACCACACAATCAGACTTTAGTACTGCTTTTTACTTAGAGATTGATCTGAAGTTCAAAGCAGATTTAAAATCAAAAGAAATAGTTTATAGATACTGTTTTTGAAACCAAATCTTTGCATAACTACGGGCATCTAACTGCATCTAACAATGGTTTGGAGAAAAATAGTTAATAAAAAAATAAAAGCATATACATCAACTCAAATACGGTTATCTAATAAGCATGTGTCCTATTTTGTGTACTAAACTCCTGAAACATTGGTGTCTTTTTGAAACACTGCTGGCTCTTTGTATATGATATGATAATAGTTTCTCAAAATAAGTAAAAAATGCTCATGAAGTGACTGTTCTAGAGATTAATTTCCATGAGGGGCGGACTGGGAAAAAAATAGGCTGGGAAATCTCACACTCATACACCCACAACCGATTCTGAAACATGGACAACACTATTTTGTGTATGGACCTGACATGAAAAAGATTTGAATCCTTAGGTTGGGGGACTTGCAACATAATTAAGAGTTCTCTCCTGAACTGCACCTTCACTTCCATTATCCATCCATCTCTCTCATGACTTTAATACTGAAGATTTTTATTTGACTTAACCATGTTTTGTAAGTGCAATTTTGTTTTTTTGGCAAATGAATTACCACTTGTATTTATTTTTACTACAAATTCCATAGTTAAACCACGGTTAGTGCCATATACCATAGGCTACATTAATTTTCCTCAGGGTTGTTTTTTTGTATCCACTAGTTCCCCCTAAACCTATGATAAAATATGATGATTTGTCTGCTAACTTACTACTGTAACATTACAATAGATAATAATGACGTCGTTTATACAGTATTTTGAGTGATTGCGAGCAATGTGCTGCTGCTTGACAAAGTAAACAAAGACAAAACTACATTAGCATATTTACAGATGAAACTGACCTGCACCTGAAACCCTGAACAGAAGTGTCACTTCTCTGCTCCAGCTGTGCGCTTACACAGTTCACTCCGGTCTCTCTCTCTCGCATTGATTACTCGGAGTCTGATCCAAACCATTCGGCGGAGGCGCGGAGAGCGCGCGAGCCCAACCATTGCCAGTCACGACTAACCGATTCATGATTTATTAAAGATTTAATTATCGAATGGCGGATTCGGAAATAATCGCTTTAGTATATTCGGCCAGCAATTATACAATAACAATATTAAAGTAGAAGGCCAAATCGTCTGCCAGGCCACCGGGAATAGTCCTGGTTCTCCTGATGTCCAGTCAGCGCCTGATTTCCACAGACACGCAGAACGTGCAGGATTCATATTCAGTCTTTTTGCGGCTTAATATTCACAAACATCAGTCCATATCGGGTTTTGATTCGAGTGTACTGACCTACTTTTGATTTATTCGTCCAAAATGTGGCATATTGCGTCCGCGTTATAGGCTGAATTCCATTTTTATGACTCGATTCTACGAATGTGTTTTCCGCGTCTCGGAGATTATGGGCCATATGTCTTAGTGCAATTTGGGAAAGAAATAAGCTGTATGTGGATGTGTGTAATTATTTAAATGTAATCCTCTTTGTAATCGTTACAATTTTCATAAGTAACTGTAATTTAATTACTCATTTTTTCTTAGTAACTGTAACTAATTACGGGGAAGTCGTGGCCTAATGGTTAGAGAGTCGGACTCCCAATCGAAAGGTTGTGAGTTCGAGTCCCGGGCCGGCAGGAATTGTGGGTGGGGGGAGTGCATGTACAGTTCTCTCTCCACCTTCAATACCACGACTTAGGTGCCCTTGAGCAAGGCATCGAACCCCCAACTGCTCCCCGGGCGCCGCAGCATAAATGGCTGCCCACTGCTCCGGGTGTGTGTTCACAGTGTGTGTGTGTGTGTGTGTGTGTGTGTGTTCACTGCTCTGTGTGTGTGCATTTCGGATGGGTTAAATGCAGAGCACAAATTCTGAGTATGGGTCACCATACTTGGCTGAATGTCACTTCACTCACTTTTTTTTTTTTAATTACTGTTACATTTATTTTGTAATTAAATTACGTAACGCCGTTACATGTAACTAGTTACTCCCCAACACTGTTCATTAATAATAGTAGTTTCTCATAGCGGCACAATGCTAATATACTTTTTCATCTACAGCTTTTTTGGGAGAAGAAGTTGAGTGGCCTCAATGCCTTTGACATAGCAGAGGAGTTGGTGAAAACAATGGATCTCCCCAAAGGCTTACAAGGTACATCTGTGCAAGATGAGGAACTTCATCCAAGTGTGTTTCTTTTAATCAAGAGTAAATGAAGTCAATATTCCATTGCTTTGTGGAATCTGAAGAGAACGAGAGAAGCAAACAAAACGAATCAAAAGTAAGCCAGAGTACATAAACAACAGCAGACAAGGCCCAAACAGAGAGCACTAACACCAAACAGGTGAAAACACGCAAGGCCAGTGTAAGAAATAACTGGGACAATTTCAAAATAAAAGACAATATGGGAATGTCAAAATAAAAGTGCAGCATGTTTTGTTTGACAATTTGTTTTTATTTTAAACAAAAAAAAATTATTTTATAAAATATAATATTAATATAAATATGTAAAAATAATTAAATATTTAAGAATTAAGACATTTAAACAGATTTATATTTAATAAAAAAGAAAAACTGCCTTTCAAACATTTGAGGTTGGTAAGATTTTTGAAAGAAGTCTCTTATGCTCTCCAAGGCATTTATCTGATCGAAAATTACAGTAAAACATCAATGTTGTAAAATACGATTACAATTTAAAATAATTGTTTTCTAATTTGAATATATTTAAAAAATGTAATTCATTCCTGTGATGCAATGCTGAATTTTCGGAATTTTCTTCCACTAGTCTTCAGCATCACATGATCCCTCAGAAATAAGTTTAATATGCTAAATTGCAGCACAAGAAGCATCTTATTATTATTTCTTATTATCAGTGTTTTTTTTTTTTGGACAATTTTTCAGGACTCTTTAATGAATGGAAAGTGTGTTTATATATTGTCCAGACTCCAGAGTAGTGCCAACTAACTTAGAACTGCATTTATTTGAAAAATAATCTTTTGTAATATGTTTTTACTGTCACTTCTGTCAACTTGCTTGCTGAATAAAAGTATTCATTTCTTTTATGAATTTCTTGTAGCATCATAATACGATATCTAGAATATGTCAAATGGTGGTTAAATTAAAGGATGCTAATAAAATGAATTTATTTGATAATATTGCACGACACTAAAGGAGTGGGCCCTGGCTGCACAGATGAGACCTTGTTGTCAGCTATTGCCAGCGCTCTTCACACCAGTGCGGCCCCCATCACGGGTCAGCTGTCCGCCGCTGTGGAGAAGAACCCCGGAGTGTGGCTCAACACAGCTCAGCCTCTCTGCAAGGCCTTCATCGTCACAGACGAGGATATCAGGTATTTCAGACCTTTGAATGATGCACAGTATCATATGTGTGTGTGGAAAACTGATGTAAGACTGATACAGTTGAATTCTATGGTCACAGAAAGCAAGAGGAGCTGGTGTACAGCGTGCGGAAGCGTTTGGAGCAGGCTCTGATGGCTGACATGTTGGCTCATGTGGAGGAAACATCTAGTGAGGGTGACGCACTCAAACAGGAGGGGAATTGCAATGATGATAAACAGGAAGTATAGCAAAGGTAAACAAATAGCTGAAAAAAAATGTAGGATTTCTGTTATTAATTCAAGAAGGAAATAGACACAGAAACTGAAATCTCTCCTTTTTTTTTCTTGACAGGGCATTCAAGTGTTGTCTGAATTACCGGCACATGAGTTTCGCAACAGAACCAGATGCTCGCTGATCAACACCCCAACGTTACCATGATCTTCCGGCTTCGCTGAATATCCATGTGCGCCCACCAGTTGGGATCTCGCAGAGACTACATTTTCAGGCATTTTTTCCGTTTTTGTATTTTTTATTTTTTAATATTTGGAACATTTTCTAAAAGAGCAAAATGTTAGAAAAGTTCAGCAGTTGAACTGCCTTCTGTATTAAATGTTTTTTTTTTTTGAGAGGGGGTATTTGGATTTAATAGGGAGATGACAATCAAGTCAAAAATACAGTCCTCTAGTTCTAGTGGGTGCTAAACTTTGTCACAGACGACCTAAACTGATCAGTTGATTATTCTCTGTGACTTAACATGTTTAAAGCTCTGTCAAAGAGAGAAAGGTATGTTTGTTGGAAAAAAATGTACTTTCTCTCTTATTTTCACCTATTTTACTGTCTTTTTTAATCAAACTAAGGTGCAAATCAGTATTATGCTGTTTAAATTCAGTATTTTCTGTGTGTTATTCTCAATGCCAATGTTTTATTGGGGATATAAGACACTGATAAACTATTACAAAGTTTGCAGGTATGGCTTTGTTTTATGTCAGGTTTTTTGTTTTTGTTTTCAACTGATCTGGTGCTTCTTAAAACTGTCTGATTTTTTCCTTATAAGCTATTCGTACTTGGCACTGAAAAATAATTCTACAGTCTGAACCTGAAATTGCAATGTGAATGGTGATTCATAAAATGTGACACGTGATTCACATAAAGTGATGTGTAAACATCCTCCTGAGAAAAGCAACTTAATTAAATGTTGTCGGGCGAATAAAGTATGTTTAAAAAAAAAAGTTTTGTTCATAGCCCACAGCAGCACACCGACGTTCATGTTCACTCCTGCATTTCTTAAAATAAAATGTTCTTGTGTTGAATATCTAGGTTGTTTCTTTCTTTAATTATCCTACAGGAGTTGTACTAAACAGAATATTTCTTTGCGTTTCATTCGAATGATCATTTATTTGCTATCCACTTGTTTGCACTACAGTATTTATGCTGATTCAGGAGAAAGAGTGTCATTGGGGTGGGACAGAGCCAGTTGTGTAACATACAAAATATTGAATCAATTTACTTGGTATCCATATCTTGAGACATAATCATGAAGTGAAGTGATATGTGGACAAGTATGGTGTGCCCCATACTCAGAATTTGTGCTTTGCATTTAACCCATCGAAGTGCACACACACACACACACACACACACAGTAGTAAACACACATCTGGAGCAGTGGGCAACCATATTGCTGCGGCACCTGGGGAGCAGTTGGGGGTTTGGTGCCTTGGTCAAGTGTGGTATTGGTGGAAGAGAGCACTGGTTATTCACTCGCCCCACTGACAATTCCTGCTTGACCTTAGACTCGAACCCACAACCTTTGGGTTAGAAGATCATAATCAAGCCTGTAGACTGTCATGACCAATCTAGCTCATAGAAGGATGTCTTCTTGCACAGTTTAGTTCCAGCACACCTGTCATGGACTTTCTAGTAGTCCTGAAGATCTTGAATAGCTAGTTTAGGTGCATGAAGCACACTGTACCAATTCATTCCTGAATTGTTTTTGAAATCCAACTGAATGGCATGCCAGAATGTTTCAGTTTTCAGGCCTACACTTGAAATATGAATGTTTGGGTAATATTAATTAGCAATGTAATGAGAAATAAGAATCACATACAACATAAAAAAAAAAAAATTGGACTTGCCACAAACTGCCACATACTGTTGATTATGATCAGTATGAAAATGTTCTGTTGTCTCTCGGGGGGCGTGTGTGCGTGCCAGACCCAGAAGCTGTGTGGGTGTCTGCCCAGCTGCTTCAACTACCGTCCTGGAGACCAGCACATACTAATCCAACTCACTGATGGCAGTGTAAGACACTTACACACATATGATTCTGATATGAAGCCATGTTCCACTAACCACTAATCAAAATGTGTTCAAAACTTTCTTAACACAACGTATTTTATTTAAATAGCAGTATCATATTTACATATTTATTGTATATAGTTATAAACCTTTTCATATGCTATTTTATTCTTTTTAAATTAGGAGATGGAGTATCCAGTATTGCCCCCGGCAGGTCTTCCTCCTCTAACCCTGATATTTTTGAGGGAAAGAATGACCTCATGACTCTAACCTTGGTGACTGATGCTCAGTTTTGGGGAGTAACTAGTTACATGTAACGGCGTTAAGTAATTTAATTACAAAATTATTGTAACTGTAATTAGTTACAGTTACTACGAAAAAATGAGTAATTAAATTACAGTTACTTATGAAATTTTTAACGATTACAAAGGGGATTACATTTGAATATTTACACACATCCACATACAGATTTAACTAATTTCTTTCCCAAATTGCGCTGACTATTCTGAGACATACCGCCCTAATAATTTCCGGGATGCGGAAATACAGTCTGGTTCGTAGAATCCAGTCATAAAAACGGAATGCCTAACGCGGACGGAATATGCCACATTTTGGATGACTAAATCAAAAGTAGGTCAGTACACTTGAATCAAAACATGACATCAACTAGTGTCTGTGAATATAAAGCCCCAAAAATGCAATATATGACTTGCACATTCTGCGTGTCTGTGGAAATCAGGCGCGGACTGGACACCGGGAGAACCGGGACAATTCCCGGTGGCCTGGCAGCCGATTTTGCCCGCTATTTAATATCATTATTGTATAATTGCCTGCCGAATGTACTAAAGCGATCATTTGCGAATCCGCCATTTGATAATTAAATCTCTGATAAGTCATGAATTGTTAGTCATGACTCGCGCGCTCTCCGCGCCTCCGCCAAACGGTTTGGATCAGACTCAGAGTAATCATCTGTAAAGATGCTTTTTTGTCTTTGTTTTTTTATTTATTTAATCAAGCAGCAGCACGTTGCTCACCAGTCATCACTCAAAATACTATATAAAGGACATCATTATTATCTGTTGTAATGTTACAGTAGGAATTTATCTGAAAAAAATTCCGATTTTTTTATAGGTTTAGGGGGAGCTATGACAGACAACAACACAACCCTTACGAAAATTTACATTTTAATATTTAACTATAAATCCAGAGAAAATGGTTACTATTGTTTAAATGTGGTAACCAAAAATGTAAAATTATTTTACAGATGTATTTATTTAAAAATAAATAAAAATCCATTTTGCAAAAAAAACAAAAACAAAACCCTTTGTAAGGGAAAAACATGACTCGTGTACAGTATTAGGATTTTTCTATAAAGATATTGTATTGTAGAGTATTGTATTGTAAAGTATAGTTTTGTTCAATCTTGAGTATTAAAGTCACGGGAGAGATGGATAACAGGGCAAAATAAAGAGACTGAAGAGAAAAATGGAAGTGAAGGTGCAGTTCAGGAGAGAACTTTTAATTATTTTGCATGTCCCCAAATTAAATATTTAAACCTTTTTTTATGTCAGGTCCATACAAAAAATAGTTTTGTCCATGAATTTGACAAAGGGTATTATATATACATATACAAAGAGACAGCAGTTTTAAAAAACACCAATGTTTCAGGAGTTTATTACACAGAATTAGAGCTTAGATTCTCTGCCCGAGCCCGAGCCCGAGCCGACCCTTGATAAAGCACGTCACGTGTCATGCGCAGCGTCTCGTCCACTCGCAGTCTCGCATGCGTGATGCATCAAACCTGCTGTGCGTGCTGTACTATTCAGTAGAATAAGTGCAACATGGAGCTTGAAGAAGCAAAGAAAAAAATTAAAACAGGAGAATTAACTTTGAGCAAGTCTGGAGGAAAATCGGAGGTATGGAAACACTTTAAACTAGTCGTGGGGAGTGACAACATATGTGTTGGCTTTGTCTCGTGCATTAAATGCGGCACGCATATATATATATTTGTTGGGCCCGATCTAAGCTCTACACAGAATACGTCACATGCTTATTAGATAACTGTATTTAAGTTGATGTATATGCTTTTATTTATTATTCTTTAATTTTCACAAATTTAGAAAAGTAATCAAAAAGTACTCAAAAGTAATTAGTTACATTACTTTAATAAAGTAATAGAAAAAGTTACACTACTATTACATTTTAAACAGGGTAACTTGTAATCTGTAACCTATTACATTTCCAAAGTAACCTTCCCAACACTGCTGATGCTTACAGCGGCCAAGACATGGCTGACATGGAGCCACAGATCTTTTCTGTGGCTGAAGAGGCGTACCAAACTATGATCAGGTCAATAGCAAGCAAATAACAGTTTACGTACAAAAAAAGTAGTTTTTTGACATGGACCTTGGTGAAACCATGGTATTCTGTGAATTACCTTGCAGTATTATTGAAATATTAGGAATATATCAGAGTACCACTGTATTACACTTTTATACCATCACTTTTACCTTGGTAAATTAGGGGAATTATGGAAATTCATTCTGAATCTGCATTACATTACCTTAACCAAAACAAAGGGTTTTATTAATCATAATTATATGTACAGAGAGGAGAAAAACCAATCCATCATAATCAGTGAGAATCAGGCTCAGGTAAACTGTATCTGCTAAGTTCACCATGTGTTATTTTGTTGTGGATGGTGCGGCCCAGCAGACCAGTGTGGAGGAGAAAGTTCTGGCATCCAGTCCCATCATGGAGGTACCGAAACTTGATTTCTGACCTTTTTGGTAAAGTAGGAGGAAGCTATTTGTAACATGTTGTCATTTTAGCCCTTGCAGGCAATTGGTAATTCAAAAACTACAACAGCAGCCATTTTGGGAAGTATATCGAGATAGGATTCGGACGTAAAGGGGATATCATTGGGGCAAACATGAGGACCTACTTATTGGAGAAATCAAGAGTTGTTTTTCAGGTGCTTGCTCGATCATATAGTGTTCAGTTTATCTCTTGATTTGTCTTGGACATTTTTGTTTAGTTACACTATGTATTACTGTATCTCACTAGATTCTGCAGAGGACTTTCATTACACCAACCAAGGACAAGATCTGCACATTTTTGGCCCAGATGATTTGGTTGAGCTAGAGCAGACAAGAAATGCCTTTAATATTGTTGGTAAGCTAAAAAAAAACAAAAAAACATATTCTTCAAATACAAACTTGTGGTTCATCTCTGCAGGAGTGCAGCCTGACCAGCAGATGGAGATATTTCATATACTGGCAGCTATTCTTCATCTGGGGAATGTCAACATACAAGCTAGCATTCGTGGTGGGGAATGCAGCTACATTGATGTACAAGCACCATTTCCTATTACTGTGCACATTTCTGAGTTATATTTGATGTCTGTATAGATAAAGAACAGGAGCAGTCCTTGCTTTGTTAACAAGTAGCATCTTATGGACATAATTTCTTATTCATCATACTGGCAGGTAAACGACCATTCCAAGGTGCTCAGATGGCACAATGGCTATGCCACAGATGACTAGCAGTGGGTGGGGAAATGCTTGTGAAGCCCATAACAGGCCAGCAGGCTAATGAAGCAAGGGATGCTCTGGCTAAGCATGTGTACGAGCAACTGTTCACATGGACTGTGCAGAGGCTCAACTCGTCCTTAAGAGCACAACATGAACATGTAGGATTGTTTTGTCAATCTTTTCTTTGATAGGTTTGAGACTCTTGACAGGAATAGTTTTGAACAATTCTGTATTAACTATGCAAATGAGAAACTCCAACAGCAGTTCAACAGGGTACGTTTCCAGATATTGGCACTTGGTGTACGGCATCTAACATCTTCTGTCTAGTGAAGAGTGACTTAGTTCTTGACGGGTTGCTTCACCCAAGTCTACATAGTATAAGTGCCTATTCTTGGTTACTTTGGGCTTTTCAGAACTTGATTTGTCATTGGCTGACTTGTTGACCCAACTTTTATCATTCAGCTGTTTTAAGAACATAGTATATGCTTTTTGTTCTCGTCAGCATGTTTTCCAGCTAGAGCAGGAGGAGTACCTGAGAGAGGAACTTCGCTGGAACCGTACTGAGTTCAGTGATAACCAGCCATGCATTGCACTCATCAAAGGCCAACTGGGCCTACTTGATCTTCTGGATGAAGAATGCAGAGTGAGGAATCTACTCATTGTAATACGAGCTGTAGTCCCTCTTATCATGTCATCAAGGTGTACAACCCAATGTCGCTCTGTTCTAGATGCCTAAATTCTCAGATGAGAACTGGGCTCGGAAACTTTATGACCAAGACCTGATCCACAGTCCTCACTTTCGTAAACCACGCATGTCAAACTCTGCCTTCATCATTGTCCATTTTGCCGATATGGTCAGAAAACATCTACTGTGAATAATTCACCCACTGATGCCACCAAAACTTTAAATGTTTGTGATATTATTACTGGCTTTTTTAAATCGGTCCAGTATGAGTGTGGCGGCGTTTTAGACAAGAACGAGACACTGTATTTGAGGAGCCCATCAATATACTGAGAGATAGTCAGGTATTGTTTAAATAGTTCAATTCTTGGCTGTTAAAAAATTAAGTTTTGTACTCACTCTGCCTTTTCACAACTCAGTCAGACTAGTTGCAGGGGGATCCCTTCCCAACATGAACAGCACCACCCTGCACCCCGGATGCTGCTATTTGGTTCTGTTTCTTTGGATGATGTGGGCCGTTCCTGCCAGAGTGCCCTTCTTGATCTCATCCCTAAACCAGAGCAGTACTGCTTTGGCAAGACCAAGGTTTCTTTTGGGCTGGACAGGTTGCAGTACTGAAGCTGAGAGGGGATCAGTTAGATGCAGCAGGGGTTTTGATCCAAAGCTGGGTAAGAGGGTGGTTGCAGGGTAGGCTTTATCAGCAACTCCGGTGGGCCACCTGTAACCTGCAGCGGTACATCAGAGGAACCCTGGCCCGAAGGTGGGTTAGGGTGTTACATAAAGAGCACAGTGTTGGTGCTCTTCCACTGTATGGTATGATGTTCTCGTTAACAAGGTTCGGTAGGAGCGCGTCAGATACTTAACCTAATCAACACAGGTGGACCACAATCTAGTAGTCAGTCCCACAGTATAAATATCGCTGACTTACCTCTATCCATTGACGGTTAATCAGCATCCCTCCACCACCCCATCTCCTCACTTCGAGTTCACTTATAATTAGATGGGGAAGGGGGGGGGGGTACTAGCTTGGAGCACTTCCCCGGACAGCACGCCAAATATGCATACCATACTTCAGCGAATTATATGTAAGCGTGAACTCGTGAAACAGCTCAGCTCGGCTTGGTTTGCATTTCCACTGCAGTTTAGTACCACTTTAGAGAGGGTGGGATTATAGACATGTCGTTGCAGTTGTTCTGCCTCTACTGTCGTGACATCATGATAAACGACCCGCTCCTCGGCTATCAACGAGAGGCCTGTCTGTACTTCTATCCATCCATCCATCCATCCATCCTTTTATTTTCTGTTAACGTAAAAATGATATATGTATATATATATATATAATAAATTATTTACATATCATATATATAAATTGTGTAAATATACACAATATACTGTACACAAATATATACAAATTATTAAATATACAAATACAGAGGTGTGTGGGTGTCTATGTATGAAATATTATTTGAATATACATATAATAAATTATACATGCAAAATTTTATAACCGCTAATTTTCTAAATGTGTGTTGTAGGTTGTGAAGATTTTAGCCTCTATACACCTCAGAGTGACCTTGAGGAGAGAGTAAGACTCATTTTCTTCTGTATAGTGCAGGTACATGCAAAAAAACAATATTATAGCAGGGTTTTGTCCAGCAGTTGTAGAGTTGTTTCTGTGGGGTTTCCCAGGGGCTGCTGAAGGGCCGTTCTGAGGGTCAACCTCCACAGCTTCTGATGGATGTCAGAAGGGTATTCCCGGTCACGTTCCCTTATCTGCCACCACCGCAAGTCAGCTCCAAATCCCAGAGTCCCTCAAGATCTCCTTCCTACGCAAAGTCTAAATTTTAGTTTTCCTCCTGAAATGTTTTTTTTTTTTGCCTTTGTTGCCTCACATTATTTTTTGTGTATTTTAAATGTAGAATTATATTAGATTGACAAACCCAAAATATTTTCTGTTCTTTCTTATATTTCTCCCTCCTTTAAAAACACTAAATTCAAATTTGAACTATAAATATTTTAAACTGACATGTCAGTAAGGCCAAATAAAATAATTTTTTTTAAACCATGTTTAATTGAGACCAACAAAAAGCCATGACACAATGCATTTTTTAACCATTTATTGGAAGTAGAAATAAAACAAAGCTGGTATCTGTTTCACCTCCATCTCCGATAATAACGATCATATTTAAAAAAAAAAAAAAAAAAAGCAAATTAGAAACGTCTCTGTATAAAAAAAAATCTCTCATGCTAGTATTCTGTACCACTACACATCAGTAATACATATTTATATATTCACAAGCCTTTCAAAAATAGAAAATAATACCCAAATATCAAAATAAATGACAAATCGAGAAATAAATACAAAAATTTAATATCACATCAAATATACATGCTGGCACAAAGAAGAATCTTTCCCAACATGCACTGCTTCTTATTTACAGGCAAGGAGTCGCTGTTTGTGTGCATGTGGAGTTACTGATATCCATGTGCACGTGTGTCTGTGTGTGCTTTGTCTCATACTACATGCTCACGACTGTATCCTGTTATATTATTATTCACAGACAGCAACACACAGCTTTAATATTTGAAATCCTATCATCCAAATTAAAGTGTTTTCTTGCTACAGATTCCATTTTCCACTCTGCAGTCAATCCAACATTCAATAATGCCATTTCCTGCGGCAGAACCCCAGTGTTCAATATCACAACGGTGAACATAAAAGGATTCAGTCTGTAAAACAAAACAACAGCGAAGTTTGCAGCTTCAGTTTGCGCTGAGCGTTCGCGGTGTAAACAATCCAAGGCTGTTGATCACTGATGAGTTCAATAGAACAGATACGGGGAAACATAAAAAATTAGCTGTAGCGCAAAGTGCTTAATTGCTAAATTCAATAAGCGACTATCTAGATAACATCACCTCAGATTTTCATAAGTAGATCCATTGCACGGCTAGTTTTTGTCGGTTTAGTGCAGATACAGCAGGGAATGAATGGATATACAGTGCTTAATCCACATTATAGAGCATCTCTCTTGTGCTTTTCTAATATGGTGGATGGTTTGGCAGTAAAATGGCAGGACTGATCAACGGCTACTATGGCAACTCTATAGAAGCGATTCTCAATGGCTGTGATTCTTTTGAGGTGTGAAACTAGTGAGTCTAGTAAAGTCCCATTTTGCATGGAATGATCTGAAGCAATATGACATTTAAACGTGACGTTATAAAGTGAATTTTTACTATAACAGGCAGCTCTGGTGTCTAATACAAGCAGTGTTTGTCAATCAAGACTTGCACTTATACATCGCAAAAACCGCAGTGCCTTATGCCGACAAACACCGGATAAACCGCACAGGCACTCGTACTTGAACATGAACAGATCGGAAAACAAACACAAAGACAGGACAGACGTGGCCCTGTGATTGAATCTAGATGTGTGAAACATCTTTACAAAATATTTTGTGTTCGTACAATAAGCAGAATTTGTAGGAGTTCCTGCTAGTGACACCCCGGAAAAATTATTTCAAATGCTTTCCTACTATATGGAAAAGCAACCACTCTGTGTTCAAAGGTGTATTTGGTTGTAGGTCTATTTTTTGTGCTTCTAAATGATTGCATAATATTAAAGTCTGACCCATAGGGGTTTTTGGTCCCTATTAAGGAGGTTAGGGGGTAAAATGGTTGTGCGTAGTGGAGAAATGATACCCTGACATTAAGGCACCCTTTTGAGGGTGCAGGAATGATTGACAAAAGGCCATACGAAAGAGGTCTGACATCATTACAGATCAAAAAAAAAAAAAAAAAAAAATCATGGCATTATGTAGCACTGTTTACATGCCTTAATTTGGTCTTATTTCACAGATGCATTAAAAAAAAAAAGAATATAAATAAAATATAAATGTATTTTTAATTTAACTAACTTAATTTAACTGTAAATAGTCTTTTATTAGTAGTAGTATTATTCTAAATATATTATAATAAGTAATATTTTCTGGATTTATATTTTGAGACCTGTGCATTGATATTGATATTTAATGCTTTGCAGAATAAATAGATAAATATGTTTTGTATTTAAGTATCTTTTGGCAGGTTTTTGTCTTGGAATATGCATTATAAAAATCAAAGACATCACAAACATCAAGTATTTAAGAGATACAATATCCTGTGTCAGTTTCATGTGCCAAATTGTGCTTGTTAAACAAGCCCTTCCTGTCAATTCTAATGGCAGTGCACTGAGTACAAATATATAACTGCTTTGTCATGTAAACGGTTGGCCATTAAAGTGAAGAACTGAGATAAATATGTCTTGTGTATTTTTCTTCTATGTACTAGTGCAACATCTGAACATCAGGGGGCAGTGTTTATGCCAAAATTACCAGGCCTCGCTAGCTACTTCCTGATCTTAGCTCCGCCCCTCCTCAGCAGAGCGCTGGTCAGATTTGAGCTTGACAAATTCTTTCGCGACGTCATCGTTGTTGCGCTGGGACAGGATTCGCAGCACGGTCAGGCCTGTTTCGTCCATGTGAATACGTTTACCTAGCGGTAGCCAGCATGCTACGCTACCCCGCGGTGCTACTTCCTTCAGTTGCAGTACTGCCATGCCAACGGTGCGGTCCTCTCGTGCAAAGCAGTAGTCTTTCACGCACACCTGCAGCTCGTAGCACTCCGGACCCACTTCATTACTCAACGTGCTTTGAAAAAGAAGCAGGATTACATTTTCTTCAGGAACTGTTGCGTAGATTGTGGTATGCAGAAAATAAATTGCAAGCTAAAGAAACGAGTGCATGTCACTCACAATGTAAAGGTCTCATTATATTTGGGAGCCCAGCTGTTGTTCTTGGACTTGGTGGCGTACTTTCTCTTCTTATCACTAAGATGAGGGCCAATGATGTAGACCTCCACGAAAGGCCGGAAAATTCCGGAGGTCTGCCACCGCAGGTCATTCGCAGCCACCACTAACAGAAAATACAAGTTGTTCAATTTCCCTTCCTTTTACTTGCGTACCATTATGATGCAGAAATGAAGCTACTTGAGAGACCATTTGGGGTTACTTGGTCTACACCACACTATAAGAACTCTCCACTGTCAGAAGAAAATTACATTTAGGGGTACAACACCTTGTCAATGGAGCAGTACTCTCAATAGGTCATCTCTGAACCTAATTTAACCCTAAAAGGTTCCAACCAGAACCTTCAGGGTACATGTTATCACTTTTTACACTTTTTTTAAGAAGTACATTACTTCTGACAGTGTTGAGAGCCTCTAGGCACCCTTTGGGATGTTCTTTAAAATAGAGCCCATAAGTACAAGCAAGAACTCTAAAGAATTCTTAAGTGTTTCTTCTCGTGTTGGAAAGGTTTTGAGGCACCTGACAGGGGTTTCTAGACCTTTTCAAGAGGGTTCTGCCAGTGGAGTGATCTAAGGATCCAAAATGGAGCCTCACACACATTTTTTGTTTTTACAGTGTAGGCTCCCCTTGATATTCTTCCCATTACATGGCAAAAAATTAAACTACGTGAGGGACCATTTGGGGTTCATTAGATTGGCACACGTAGATTGGCAAATACTTGGAGAACCTCTAGACAATAGGGAAGTTCTTGAAGGAACTTACAAAATGGAACACATAAGAACACAACATTTTTTAATTGGTTTTCAAGTAACTCCATTACATTGTAAAAAGGTTTTAGGCACTTGACAAGGGTTCATAGAGGTTTTCCACCAGGTTCTGATCTAAGGAACCAAAATAGTATCTCATATACATTTTCACTGGCTAACCTTGAAATTCCTGTTACATTGCAAAAATTAAGTTACTTGAGGGAAGTTTGGCACACTAAATGAACAACTTAACCAACGGTTCTCAATTCCAGTCCTTGTGACTCTTCTTGGATTCTTTGTAAAACTTTAAAGACATCAGTAGTTCCTCCAGGAACCCCATTGTAAAGGAAGGACACTGAGGCCCCTTCGAAACAATGCCTAGAGGTTCTCCAAAGAATTCCACCAGTGAGTTTCGCCTAAGCTTAATCTCAAGGAGGAATACAAACAACAAGCTTTAATTGAACATCAAGAAACAATATTTACCCTTCACTGTGACTTTGTGCTCTCCAGTATTTGGATGAGTGAAGATCTCCACATGGATAGACACTTCTCCAACTGCATCATCAACACCAGTACCTGCAGACAAGATGAGATAAGTCAAGACTCCATATCCGGCCTGGCAGAATACTTTGCATCAGTATGACTCAATGGAACTTCCAGGCACTTCCTTTATGAATTCAGTTCCCGCAGAGTCATACAGAGGCAATGTATGCTTTAAACGGATTGGATGGCAAAAACGTTTAAACAGCTTAATGGTGTTGAACCTGGCTTAAAAGATCATTAATAAGATTTTCAGGTTGTTCTTCCATGTTGGAGCACTTATTAAATACAAATTCAGAGCCTATCATTATATCGATTGAGTTTAAATGTGAATTTAATTTGCACAGAATTTTAAATTAGCCAATAGGGTATATAATTAAGATGCTAATTTCCATAATGGCTTATATACACAATTCAAAAAACATTGAGCTTAACAAATTTGTCTTTACTTAACTGGGGTGATACATTTGTGGACTTTTATAAATCATATAGTACTGGATGCAAATAAGCTCTGAAAATGATTGAACAAGTGATCCCTGCAACACATCTTTAAATATGAATTTGTGAGACTTGTTCAGGCACAAATTGGGTATACTTTATTCCAGTGTCTGTGTATAGCACTAACAGATGTTTACAGCTAGCTAGCTAGTAAATTTATGTCTACATAAAAATAATCAATGAAAATAATCAATTAAATTAGCTCAGAATACACAGACAACCAAAAATAAAGCAATGCCTCACAGAATTCTTTTGCAACAAAGTGTTTACGATACAAAGTGTGTTTCCTCAGATTATCATGAGTGTACCATTTACACACATGCTGTGTGGTCACACTTCATTTCTGGTGTTTCATGAAGGGTTTATAACCATGATGGGGAGGAAGAGAGCAGTCCTATTGGTCTAGTTCTTCACAGGAAGAAGAAGACAAGGAGAACATCTGATATTGTCCTTCACTTGGTTTTAAATGCAGGCAGGTACATGCAGAAAATCACTTCCATTCCCACACATATCCATTCCCACTCCCGGAAAGTGCTACGTTCTTTGGGCTAAGTTATGATGATATTCACAAACCAATTGTATGCACTATTTCTTCAAATACCTTTGAGTGATGATGCCACCAATGAATAACTAAATGTGAATTAAATGGCTAAATCTTTCCACCCAATCTAGGTCAGCTGCAATCAAATAATAAAAAAACAAATGGATTCCTTGCTTTTGGCATCTGTTATATGTATTCGCTTGTCAGAGAAACAGGCTGATAATGCAGTTTCCTCAGAGCAGAACCATCTGAGCAAGCAGGGATTTGAAAAAGGCTTGAACAGTGGCACGCTAATGGTAACGCTGACGGCTTTTGACGTAGCACTTTATGATTAATCTTAACCAAAGAGCATCTGGGTAAATGTCACGAGACCCCTCAAGAAATGGCCGGGTCATATTTCACCACAAAAGTCACAAAACAGTAATAAAATAATCTTTAATTAGAATAATTTAGCAAACGTAAAATAATAATAATAATCAGTAATAACAGTATTTTCATTTAAAAAAAAAAATCTTCCAATCATCAAACCCTTATCAAAAGCGCTGGTGTTTCTGAAAATAAGCCATCTTTAACCGAATAAGCAAATAAAGTAAACACTAATTTGACTCGAGCAGAGCAACATTTAAGAAACGATTAAATCTCAAGTTATAATCACATATATTCATGTGACTTTTTATCTAGGGCCTTTCGGAACTGATGTACATTGACAAAGAGCACATCACCTGACCCCAGAAGCAAATTCTGATTGGCTGAGGGAGAGTTGTCTTGTTAGACTCAGCCTAGGGTTGAGACTGAAGGGAGGGAAACCAGTTGCGTGGTCGTGAGGGGAGATCACGCTGAGCAGCAGAACAGACCCTGCCTGCGGACAAGCTGAGTCAGTCGCAATTAATGTCACATCTTCATTTGACAACATGGTTCAGTGCTCGGAAAGTAACATTTTGTCACGGTCTCTCACTCGCTCATTGACACTTGTGACTCGTCATCCGCAGGGCACACATGCGCCTCTCACTCGTGAAGAAGTGTGTACATTCCTCATTCACTGCCATTCAAAACACACTTCATCCTGGGCTTTCTTGCTGCTGTAGCATCAAGATACATGTCAGACCAATGTATGTGAACATACAGCATGTTCTTCCCAGGTACTCATACATGCAAAGCCCTTTCTGTGGGAACATATGGGTGGTCGTGGGGCATGCGATTGGCCCGTTGGAATGGGAGGCATGATCGTATTCGGGTGGATCACTGATTGGTTCTTCATCGTTAAGGGCACAGGGCCCCAAGTGAACGTACCCTTCTCTGGGTACACGTCTTCACTATGGGTAAACCTTACCCCCTTCCCTCCATGAACTGGTGAAAGAGAAGGAGAGGATGCAGAAAAATACAACGAGATTGAAAGCACATAGTCAAGAAGATTTGAGAGATGGTAAGAAAGAAAGAAAGCAAGTCCAACAAGCTCATCAAATGTTAACAGTCTTTAACAGTCCTCCAAAACGAAGTGTATCTTCAAGCTACTGTGGCTTTTTACATGCACACATCCCCATTTGCACACACACTTGCTTTCATATGTGTTTAAATACGTAAATGAAGCAGTGACATTTACCCTAATTACATTTTAAATGATTATCTATTAAAATGTGTCTGCCAGGGGCATCTCGACCTAAAATGTGTCAGAATTCCTAAAGTGTGTGAGGGATAGAAAGAAAGATGGAGATTAACCAAACAACCAATAAAAAAAAAATTAAAAAAAAAAAAAATTTGATCAAAAATACAGAAAAAATGTAATATAGTGATATATTATTACAATTTAAAATAATTGTTTTTAAATTTATTATACTTTAAATTATCATTTATTTATGTGATGCAAAGATGAATTTTTAGGATCATTATCACATGATCCTTTAGAAATCATTCTAATATGATGATTCATTATCAAAGTTGGAAAACAGTTCTGCTGCTTAATATTTTTTCAGAACATGTGATACTTTTTTAGGATACTTTGATGAATAAAAAGAACACAAGGATGTGTTAAATTGATAAAAAGTGATAGTAAAGAAAATATATTATTAGAATATTTATTATTAGAATTTTATATTTTATTTTTAATAAATGCAGTTCTTTTTAACCTTTTATTCATCAAATATATTAGACAGCAGAACTGTTTCCAACACTCATAATAAATCAGAATATTAGAATGATTTCTAAATGATCATGTGATAGACTGGATGTTACATGTGACACTGAAGGCTGGAGTAATGATGCTGAAAATTCAGCTTTGCATCACAGGAATAAATTATTTTTTTTTAAGTATATTCAAATAGAAAACTATTATTTTTAGTTGTAATAATATTTCACAATATTACAGTTTTTTCTGTATTTTTGATCAAATAAATGCAGGCTTGATGAGCAGAAGAAACTTCTTTCAAAAACATTAAAAATAGTAATGTTTCCAAACTTTTGGTCTGTACTGTATATATATATATATATATATATATATATATATATATATATATATATATTTGAAAAATAATATATTTTTAAAGTACATAGACTAATGTTTTTAAATAACAATTAACAATTTGATATATAGAACTTAGTAATATTAATTAACAATATTATTTGTTGTACTTACCATATGGTTAGGATTTTAAAAAAAATTAAGCAATGTAATGTATTTTTTATCTAAAATATACATAATTATATAAAAAAAATTTTTTATATATATGAATTATACATTACACATTTAGTTATTTACATTCTTATGCTGGTAATATAATTTTCGATGCAAAAAAAAAAAAAAAACAATTGTGAATGTGGACTTTTGGACCCATTGCATATATAATTTCATAATTGACATTCTGCCAAGGTGGAGGAATAAGTCATTGATATTTAAAGACAGCAAGATGTCTGGAAGAGCCTTACCCTGTGTATTCTGGGACTGAACGAAGGTCTTGATGAGTTTGTCGGTGGCCTGAGTGTAGAGGGACAAAGCATAGTGCAGAGACTGCAGGTCTGGACTTTTCTCCAGGAACGTCTTTTTCAGCCCCACACCTCCAGCATGGAAATATTGCTAAGAAACCACAAGACAGAAGATATTACTTGAGGCAATGTTGCTGTGTCTGGCTGATGGGGATGCTCAAACAAATAAAATCGATGCTGTGATAGTGCTACAAAGCTACAGTTTATTAATTTCATGTTGATACCCTGAAAACAACCTACAAATGGCTTCTTATAGTTCTCTCTGCTTATTAATCTAGATAGAAGAACATTTTTTACATCAAAAAAGTCTATATTATATTGTGCTCTATATCCCAAGGTGCAAATACAATCCACCGAATGTGATAAAGGGCAAAAGTTTGCCTGGGAGCGTAAATTTGATATTACAAGGAAGGATAGTGCTGTATGTAGTGCAAATTCAACACATATCCTTATGTAACAGAATGAAGAGAATTTTAAAAAGAAAATTATTCAAATTCTAGTGTAGAAGGCAACTTAAAAAATAAAATAAAAGTCATACTGCCACTACAATTAACACCACTATTTAAAGCACAATACTGTGCTGTCAGAACCAGTGGAAAATACAGTTTTTACATTGACATTCAGCTCTTTAACCCACCTTTATAGTATCCAGTGCTAACTCAATCACTGCACACTGTTTAGGGGACAGTGCCTTGGCCTCCTCACGAACCATGTGCTCCTACAAAAAGGACAAAATTTTATAAGAACAAAATACAATATTTTCACAACTAACATTTTTAATCAAGGTTCATTTAACCCTGAGTTAAAGTAATCCTGGATTATCCTACATTATGTCACGTCTTTCATATTTTCAAAAAATTAACAGAAATTTATTTTAAAGAAAAATGAATGACATAAGGATGAGAAGATGACAAAGTGTCATTTCTGTCACTACAAGTATTAACTTAAAATTGATAATCCAGGTTCATTTAACCCTGAGTTAACATAATCATATGTCATCTCATGTCAAAAAACGTTGAAAAATTCAGAGAAATAAAACACGTTTGTTGTTTTTTGTTTAATAATAATGCAGGGTTGAGTTTTTTGATTAAACTGATGAGTACGAATACTACAAAATATAAACAATTCAAAAAGTCATATTGAAAAAGATCAAAACAAAACAAAATACTGGTAATAATTTAAAACGAGCTAGCATCTTTTTTCTTTTTGTAATAAACTTCCATACCTTCAACTTGGAGAGCTGACCGAGTTCCTTGGCTGCGTTGAATATAAGTTGAGTGCCCTGGAGGAAGAAGAGGAAAAAATGGAGGACGCGAGAAAAAGAAAGAGTATAGAAGAGAAGGCATTAGACAGGTCACAGAGTTCGACAAAGTTGTAGACAGAAATGCCACATCACAGAAGTAAGGTACAGACAGTCTCAAACATCAGACACGCACTCGCACAATCCCAGCGTGCGCCGCCTCCCCAAACACTGTCGCGCACAGCCACACATCAACACACAACTGTTAGTGCAACATGAGACGGTAAACTAGCTACATACAGAAGACAGAGACAAGAGTTGAAAGGTTTACAAAAAAAAAGCCAGTAGGTCCACAGCCCAAACAACACCACTCTGATGATATATCTAGTATCTACGACTGGACGATACTCTAATTTTTGGATATATCAATAAGTGAACGAGGCTTGTGCACCTTATTATACCATTATAACATTATACAAATGTGTGCAATGTAGTCCTCCTTGGAAAATTAAATCATTAGTATACAGAAATAGTCCTGTATTTCTGACATCGTTTAGACAAGCGTGGATATCAAAGGCTAAAGCGACTGTCATGCATGCATTATTTAACCTGGTATGTCCGAGCACCTGTAATGAACTATGTGGGGATTTGACCGGGCACGTAGGTCTGAGTCTATAGGGTAACCAACAACTGCATTGAAAACGAGTGGTAAAAAAACACTGCTTCCACCGGTTTGTTTCAACAGGGGGACTCAAGTCACACAAAGAAGACATTAAGAATGAGAGAGAGAGAGAGAGAGAGAGAAAGAGACAGGACACATTGAGCTAAATGGGGATTCAGTCCTTACATCACTGTGACAAGCAAGCTTCACCCTGCCCTGTGAAGAGAGGACAGTGTAATTAACTTGAGAACTGGTCTTGGTGCTTTTTAATAGGCTGACAGTGTCCATTATCCAGTATCTGACAGGGCCTATCACATCATCTATCAAATCTGAAGTTCATGAAATCACGAAAAAGGAGAAAATAATAGAAAAAAATACACAGTTCACCCAAAAATGAAAAATTCTGCCATTATTTACACACCCTCATTTTGATTTGAACTTGATTAATTTTCCCCCCTTCTGTGGAACACAAAAGGAAATGGTTTACAGAATGTTCACGCTGCTCTTTTCCATGGAATGAAAATGAATGGACTCTAATATTGTTTTAAAAAGTGCCAGTAGTCTGCACAACTTGGACTGAATTGTTGGCTAAAAGATGTTTCACTTAATTCAGTTTTCAAAATGTCTGCGTAAATTGGTTAGTGTAAAGGTTTAGAGAAAATCTGTGTAAAAAAATATTAAAATAAAGAAAAATAAGATTACACTACAGAAAGAAACTGATTTAAATAAATTATTGACATTTATTTACTATTTATTTATTAACAATACAGTACCTAGCCCTAAAAGTATAGTACTATAGTGAGTAGGAAAAAAAATTATGTAATATAATAGAAACAACATATTTTTGTTGAAACTGACGTTGAAACTGGTGCAACACAATTTTGACGTGCCATATTTGACAATACGAAAATATGAATGAGATTTAAGAGCTACGCAGATGGGAAGAATTTCTATATGGATGACAGATTGAATAAATGATAACAGATTTTCATTTTGGAATGAACTTCCCCTTTAAAGTAGCTAAAATTCATTCTGTTAATTAATATTACATTCAGCTTTTTTTAATGGTATTCTTTGTAATCTAAGGGACCAGCTAAAATAGGCAAATATCAAAACTATGAAATCCTTACAAGGTGATTCTGAAAACAAAATGATGAAAAATATCTTCAAATGGGAGCTAATGGATTGTAACATCACATAAAAAGGCACCGTAAAATAACAGTACAGTTTTTACAAGCAACAGGCGAATAGACTATATTGTTAAAATACATGAAAAATAAATAAATAATTCAAGTCAATTCTGAAAAAGGAGAAAAAAAAAAAAAAATAATAATATCCCAAAAGACACATTAGTATGAGACCTCGGCGTTCCATCAGACCAATTTTGGTACAAAAACACGCAAAAACCAAATACCAGGACAGATTGATATAATAATGTCTGCAGAGACTAAAAAAAGAGAGGCTCGGGAGTTGGTGGAGATCAGACGCAAGCAACAACCCACAGAGGAGAGGTTTCAAACAGGTAACACAGGGAGGGTGGATCACCTGAAACCAGTTAACGTCACCCAGAAAACTGACCTACCACAGACTGGAAGCGAAAGAGCATCGCTTCCAGGAAAATGAGTAGAGGAAGGGGCTGGCAGTCAGATGTGGGGCGGACATCAGATTGGAAGTTTTGTTGGGGCAAAAAAGGGCCTAGTCCAAGTCAATTAGGAAATGCACCATGCTGCAGCCACCTCAGGTATACAGACCACTGAGGTGACCAGGGAAAGGAGAGAAAATGGATGAAGAAGAGAAGAAAGAGACAGCGGGAGAAGTAGAGAAAGATGGACAGACGAATGAGGATGCATTGGACAACAGGAAAGGTCTTGGCAGCCACACAGAGCAGAAGGAGGTGGTGGGAAGGGGGTCACCCGGCATGGACGGACTGCGGGACACACAGACGCACAGACAAAAGTGCTCTGGTACTTACTATCATCTGTGGAAGTGGAGCGGGGGGGAGAGCGAGAATGTAATAACCAGAGAGAAGGGTCAGTGAAGCTACAAAGAGCCCCACATCAAATCAAAAGAAGCATTAACATTCAGTCTACAGGACCGACTTCAGGCCTGATATGATATTACAAGTCCCAAGGTCTGTGATTGCCTGAGGGACTGAAACAGGCCCAGTGTGGAGGAATGATTCAGCCAAAATGAAAAATCTCTCCCTTATCGTATTCCAAACCTGTATGATGTTCTTTCGTCCATGAAACACAAAAAGAGAAATTTTGAGGAATGTTCAAGCTGCTCTTTTCCATACACTGAAAGTGGATGGGGACCGGGGGATGTCAAGCTACAAAATGGTCATAAAGTAACATAAATGTATTCCATACCACTTATGCACTATATTTAAAGACTTCTGAAGCAAATTAATCAGTTTGTGCGAGAAACAGACAAAAATGTAAACCATTATAGAATAAAAAAAATGTCCCACCCCGCCATTTGCAGTAGCTCTCAAACCTCATTTTCATTGCCGCATATTCAAAGTTGGTGTTTCGAATGTATAACAACTTAAATTTGCTTTAATTAATTATATAAAGGCTTAAAAAGACTTGGAATTAAGTGCATAGGTCATATAGGCCACTTTTAAAATGTCATTTTTGGAATGTGACTGTGCCTTTATTGTAGGAAAAAAAGAGCAGCATGAACAAACTTCAAAACATCTCCTTTTGTTTCCACAGACCAGGGCTGTTGGGCTACTGTCCTGCAGAGTTAAGCTCCAAACCCAATTAAACACACCTGGACCAAGGTAATCAAGGTCTTCAGAATATCCGGAAACTAGCAGAAATGTATTCTGGGATAAGTTTGAGCTAAACTCTGCAGGATGTTGGCCCTTTAAGACCAGGATTGGACACCTCTTCTAAAGCATAGTCATACTGGTTTGGAACGACATTGGGATAAGTAAATATTGACAAAATGTAAAATTTTTAAGGAATTACATATTCATTTTTTTTTATTTTTGCAGTAAGCATATCATCAAGAGCTGATATGGGTCTCTTTTGTCAAAATAAACAAATACAAACAAAAACACAGAAAGAGTAACAGTTATATCAAGACAAATTAAAAGCAGTAAGTTGTCTCTGTTCCTGTAGAAATGCTCTCAAAAATGAACTAGCATTCAAATATATAGAAATACACTTAATAAAACTTTTTAGTCAAGATTAAAATACATTAAATATGTGTGACTACAGGACCAGAGAGCAGTCTTGAGAGGTGCTTGAATGATATGGTGCACTCCCAATGTTTTTAGAGTGGAAAGATGTATTTTGTCCAAAGTGATTTTGGGATTTTGGGATAGGGACATGTTTTGATAGGAATGGGAAGAGACATTTCCAGTCATTCTGTGTCTTCATGATCCATACCAGAAAATACAATGCTGTAAACAATCCTGAAATTTATATAAAATTATTTTTATTTCCGGCTCATTACCGTTTGGTCAGTCAAAGGCGGCAGAACAATGGTCTTCTCCATTGTGTTCATCACCAACTTCCAAAGCTCTTTCAGCACTCGCTTCAACACTGTCTTCTCACAGATCTTGGCAAACAGTGTGAGACTGACAAGGAAAAAGTGCAAAGTGAAGTCGAGGTGTAAAATTTCCAAGAAAGTGTCTAAATCTAATGACTAGAATCTTACTTGCTGTCAAGGAAGTCCATGATGGGCTGGAGGACGTTGTCGGCGTCCTGGGCTACGCTGCTGCAAGCACTTGCTGGTACGTTCCCTGTCCCCTTCACCTGGCTAAGTATGTCACCCATCTGCTTGACATTTTCTTCAATGTTTGGCTGGAAACTATGGGCGGAGAACAGATGTTACTCCAAAAATAGAACGAAAAAGCAACTTCTTCCTGATCTCTTGATATCTCACCTGGTGGCAAAGATCCTTGCAAGGTCATCTAAAACATTGTTGAGCTTCACCTGGAGTTCTTTCAAGATGTCGCTAGCTTCAACATTCAACTGAAAGGCACATTAAGCAATGGTCAAAACCCCCAGAACTTGGCTAGGCTTGCAGAAGGTTGTAGATCTTTGCACAAAAAGGCTTTGCTAAGCCAGAATGTCAGCAGATTTATGGTTCACTTACATCTTTACCACCCATGGCCTCAAACATCTTCTCAAGCTGTACCCTGAGCTGCTGGATATTGTTAATGAGGATGCACGGCTGTGGGAAGCAAAAACACTTTGTTAAAATGCACGCAAAGTCTAACTGAACCCACCAAAATTCATATTCTACCCATGTCAGATGTACATACTTTGACAGCGCCATCCTTTGCATTCTAGAATCAAAGAAAAAGAGAACACAAACTGAATGAGTTAAATTCCGGATTTAAGCAACTATTTAAAAAAATATAAACCTGATTCCATAGGGCTTTTTAGACTATTACCACTTTCTCCTTGGTGCAGTGGTTGGGGAAGTCTCTTGAGATAATGTCCGCATAGGAGAGCAGAACGTTGCTAATGGTCTGTGGGGTAAAGAGAACATGTCTAAACAAGTTCAATGAAAATGCATAACTATTACACAGATTGATCGTGAAGGGAAATATTGTTGTTAAGCTAACTGTTTTCTAAAACATTTCTTCATCTGATACTGAAAATAGGTACTAACTCTTTTTGGAACAATTTTGCTATCTGAGAAAAACAATTTAGCAATTTTATTTTGGTCATGCTATGAAGAAAATTTGCGGACTTTTGAATTTTTTTTTTATTATTTTAGGTCAAAACTGACTTTGGTTTGCAGCAGGTTACGATCACGCCAACTAAAATTTGCAACCAAAGTTTTTGACCAAAATCTAATCTAAGCTTTTGATTTTTACTCACTGATGTTACATTATATTATTTGACCAGCAATATTCATAAAAGACAGAAATAAACTCTCACAGTGTGCTTTTGGCTAAAGCTAACAGATTTACAAAATATATTAACGGAATGATCATGAAACTATTACAAATTAAAAGCTGTCAGCTGAGGACCTTGGCAAATCTCTTCATGTAGTGTCCAACGATCTGTGGGTCTGGACACTCCAGCTTCTTTATGATCTCGAAGCTCTGATTAAGCTGCGAGAAAACGTCCACTACCGAACAGGAGAAGAGAGCGTGCTCTGAAGTTTGCTGATACTGTAGGAAAGAAAGTGTTGGATGTGTAGTCAGGAAAAAGTTCTAGAATAGAAAGCGCGAGAGACTGCGTAAGCAGACATCAGGTGTGAGCTCTTTCGTCTGGAAATAATTGGGTCGGGGTGAGACTGTGGCAGGTTCCCAAAGGGGACTCAGTGGAAGTAATGAACTAAAGAGCGTGCTTATTGGTTCAGGAACATGCTGAGGTGCTACGAAGTGCACGCATTCATCAAATTTTGACATTGTCTGGCTGCAGGCTGGAGGTCTGTTGTAACTGTAATTTATTACAGCTGGTAACCTAAATGGTAAGTATAGATTTACAGTGAATTTCCAATTTTGCTTTCAACTTTTCTTATAAATTCTTACAAATTAAAATTACTTTTCTATTAGAATTAATTCAATAGTTGTAATATATTTAATGTGTGTGTGTGTGTGTGTGTGTGTGTGTGTATATATATATATATATATATATATATATATATAAACGTTCACAAATTTATAAAATATAAATTATATAATTATATAATTTATATAAATGTATTAAATAACCTAAATTATTATATATATATAATGCATAATGTAAACAATGAAAATATGGGATAAAAATTTCCTTAACGATGACAATAACAACAACAACAACGTGTGTGTATACATACACACACACAAACACACACACACACACACACACACACACACACATACATATGTATATGTTGTATCTGCATCTAATGGCCTTGAAGATATGAACCAAAAGGCAAGAGAGATAAATCTCACCCCATCTTTCTTATCGCGCTCCAGGGCTCCGTGCAAAAAGTCCCGAGACACCTCCTCATTCTCATCCAACCACTGGATGACAAACGGCTCGAACCACCTGCAGAGTAACATCACAACCTAAAGCTCTATCACCCATCATACCACGGTCACAGTGACATTTTAAGTGTGTATGACTCGGATAATATGCGTGTGAGATGGAAGAGTTCGGGAGTCACTCACGTGGGATATTCAGGCACTCGGCTCTTGAAGAAAGGCAGGTCTTTGCAGTATTCATTGTAGAGCCACTTTACTTTGAAGTGCAGGTTCATGTAATCTGCACTCTTGCACAGCCGGTTCTTTTCATGCTCTGAATGCCGTGAGGTGAAGACAAAGGCTCTTCATGAAACAGTTCAAGATATAACGGCACATAATACATCTACGCAGAGAGGAGAACCCCTTACTGAATCAGCAGACGAGAAGAACTCCACCACATGTCGACTTTTCACCAAGTGTGAAATTTAAGTAGCTATCAGTGATAAACCCTGCCAGGCTTGTGTTTCTAACTAAGAGTCAAACTTTTTTATTGTATCTCATTTTCTGTCAGTCAAGTTATGAACATTACAGTCCTACAGCTGAAACCTTTTAATGAAGTTCTGGCATCTTAGTCTACAAAACAAAGAATCAATCCATACAAAGGCTAGATAGATGAAGAAAAGCTTCTTAGATTAGACTTGCCTTCCATTGCGTACTTCATATCCTGGGCAAACAGGTTCCACATAACCTCTGCGCTGATCTTTCCGACATTGAGCTCCTGCGGAAACCTGTGTGCACCAGAATACATAATATTAAGATCCTAAACAGGATTATGAAGTGAAATAAAATGATGCTGGACTCACTGGTTAAGGCAGGGGGTGTAGGAGTTCTTGTCCTCTTCAATAATTGAGACAATAAGGGTGATTAGCTTAGACCAGAAGTCTAGATTCTTGATGCTTGGACCTTGTTCCTCAGGAGGAACCTCTCCTTTTTTGCTCTGCACAAGATGAATTCATTTTGAAATGGTAGCTTGAAGCATGCTATGGCTTTTCATAAGATGCCAACCTCTGGAAGAAATTACCCCACTAATGCGCAGGAATGGATTATTTCAGCCAGCAAACAAACAAACAAACATAAATATGCCAACCACTCTAGGGGAACAAGATTAGGGTTAGATGATTAATTCAACAGGAACAGTGTTTGATATTTATGAGGGAAGCCTGTAACATCTTCAAAGCAGCATAAACAAAAGCTGCACGACGAACTGCTCTGATAAAATGACTTGGATGCTCCCGGGGAAGAGAGCTTTGGAGTTGGTCAGGAAGTGTCGACTCACCGGGTCCGTCTGGTATTCTCGACTATACAGCTCGTGGCAGTTGTTGAAAATGTATTCGTAGGTAGAGTTGAGGCAAGCCTTCACACAGTCCTTCACTACCTGGCTGGCACGAGGAGGACTCTGAAGCTCCTGGACCTAGAGAAGAACGATTCATGGTGCATTCAGATGTGTAATTCAATCAATTAAACAAAAATAATACTGAACTTAAACTTTCTAATTCTACAAAAAAATAAAAAAAATAATTTCACAGAAAACTGTGTGAAAAAAGTGGTACGAAAAATAATATTAATATAAAAAAACAAAGAAATCATAGGAAAAAGAAAATAGTATAAAAATTATAGAAGAACACAGAAAATAAAATTACATGAAGATTATATGAAAATTTAAAAAATAATGCAGAAAATCAAAGCAAATGTAGACAAACTAATGTAGAGAAATAATAAAAAAAAGAAAACTATACAGCAAAGATAATCGTATGAAAATGGTATGAAATAAAAAAAAATTGTCCAAAAGAAATTGTATAGAAGAATTTATTATAATAATTTTAAGAGAGTGCACAAAACAGAAAACTGTATGAAAATTTAAAAAAGAGCACCGTATAAAAATGAAAATTATGAGACAAGAAAACGGTCAGAAAATCGTAAAAAAGAAAAACAGAAAATATATACATTTTATTATAGAATACAATAGTAATATCAAAAGGTGAATAATATGAAAAATCACATGAAAAATATTTTCTAAAATCATAAGAAAAGAAAACCATTTGGCAAAGAAAATTATGCAAAAATTGTATGGATTTGTTTTTAAATTACATATAAAATCTTTTATATATAATAATAATAATAATATATATATATTAAAAAGAAAACCACATGAAAATTACACAAAAAAGAAACTCATACCAGAAATATTAAGTAAAAAACAAAAAAAAAAAAGGTCAAATTTACACGGTCAATAGCATCAGGGGGTTACAACTAACCTTCATCCTGAAAAATGTGATGCTGGTTAGCAGGTCCACAGTAGACTTGAGGTCCTGTAGCCTCTCAGGACTGCTAGCTGGGAAATTATTCTAAACACACACAAGCACAAGAAAGGGTGCCTCTTTGCCATCATACTCATTTCTTCTTTAGATATTTTATACTTTTCAATACGACTTAAAGCTTTTATATGTAGTCACATCAGACTAATCAATCTCATTTGTCTTATTCGACAATCTCACCTGCAGGCGAACACCACACAAACCATTTAACTTCAGTTAAGAAAGATCCTTCATACAAAAGCAAGGAAAGAAGTGACTTCTCAAGGAAACACTAGAAAGTCATAATACCCTGTACATAGAAAGGTCAATCCTCAGAGAGTTGTGAAGCTGGTCCAGAAGCTTGACAAATCGCTCTTTCTACAAAAAGCAAACAAGAAACCACCTTAAATTATTAGCACACACACACTTCAATGCTGAAATCTTCCTGAAAGGCTGAATCAAGCACTCACACCAAAGTTGGAGGCAGCGAAACGGTCAGAGGCAGACACATTGTTAGTGGCCTGGGTTGTGTGAGCGTAGTAAGCGTTGATGTTGGCCAGTAGGGTGCTCATGACCGCAGGCACTCCAGGACACATGTACTTTGATGATAAGCAGGCGAAGTGTCTAAAAACAAGAAGGTACAAAAAGTACCTAAATACAGAAGCAAACAACTAAAACGTCAATGGCAGAACTGTGAGGAAAATCATACGTCATGGCTTGGTAAATGGACTCCACCCCGTAACGCATGGCAAACTCATCGACGATTTCTTGGGGCGTCTCTTCAAAGTAAACCTTCCATGCATCATCACCCTTGGCATCTGGTATCTTCACCACCCCATTGTTCTGGATGTCCGTTAGATAGTGGAAAAGGTTCTATGGAGAGATGGAAAGTGGATCAATTCGCTAAGAACTAATTTGATATACTCTATCAGGGACTATGCACTCAAGCTTGCTAATAAACAATTGTAGGTGGAAAATGAGAATGAAAAATATAATCATAGCAGTGTCAGACTGACCTCGTGCAGGCAAGTGTACTGGACATGGTACGGAGCTACGGTTTCTTCTCCTTTGATCTCCACACTGATGTGCATACGAATGGCTCCAGACACAGCAGACTTGTCTGTACGCTTGTCTGAAAGGAAGCAAAATGAAGTCGGTAAAATATGAAAATTACAAAAGTAAGAAAATAGCAGAGAGCTGTGTGATAAGTGAAAGTGGTACAAAAACCATAAAAGAAGAAGAAAAAAAATCACTTGAAAAAAAAAAAAAACATGAAAATAAAAAAAGAAGAAATTTACCAAAAATATAATCATATGAAAATCACATTAAAAATCTGTCTGAAAATTGTAATAAAAAAAAATTCATATGGAAAGGAAAATCATAAAAAAGAGAACAATTTATGAAACCCATAAAAAGAAAATGATACAGAAATTGCATGAAAAAAGAGAATTAAAAAAAGGAAACTACAGTATAATCATTGAATCATAAATATGAGTCAGATATGACTCAGTAAAAAAAAAAGAAAATCATATGAAAATCATAAGCTAAAAAATACTACAGAAACTGCATCAAAAAAGATACAAAAAAAATAAAAAATTTGTACAATAATTGAAAACAAACTTTCCATAAGGCAAACTAAATCGTATGAAAATCATATGAAGTTGCAAAAATCTATTTTTAAAAAAAAATTCAAACAAGCCAGTGTTGATTTTAGAAGTGCAAGAAAATTTTAAAGCAAAATGTCTAACCTCAGTTAATCCATTTTTTATATCACAATGCTACTAAACAGGTTGTAGAGATAAAACTTTTAAATGTCTTCTTTGCAAGGTAGTGTCATGAAATGGCAATTTTACAAGCTTGCTATGTTAGCAAGAGAGCGAGCGGAACCAAGCAAACAAGTCATGCCAATCGATTACATAGATCACAAAAACCTAAAACAAACATGATATACGACTGCACATCTAATGATATGTCACTCTAATGGTTCTATAATCCTTGTCCTGGCTCCTGAAGGTCACTGGCAAATAGACTCAAATTTGAACAGTTTGAACTTCGAGTGTTGCATTGCAGTTTGACCCGTGTGCAACATAAATATAACATTACATTGATGTTTTCAATGCATTTTGATATTTTCGAAGAAAAATATGGTTTGGTCACTCACCCAGGTTGTACCAGACGTCCATTTCTCCGCTCAGAGTTCGAACCTCGATGATGGTCTGACCGAGGAAATCATCAGACTCTCGTTTGAACTTCTGCTTTACTCTGGACTTAATATCATCATCTTCGTCCCACACGCGCACTTTGATCCGATCGGAAGAGTTGTGACACTCACTGTGTGAGATGTTTTTGTGACACCATGAGCATTAACCCTTAACGAAATATATTTCAACTTACAAAAATTGTCAACTTACAAATTGAAGCTCTCATCCCATACAGGGTTGAGGTTGCCGTAGATGGTCTTGGTTCGTTTTTTGGTCTTGCCTACTTGCACTGTAACATAAGGATCGCTGGAGCCGGTCTTGTCCTTTGCCTGCAGGCCCTGGGCACATAATACTGAGTGGAGAAACAACAGGGTTCATACTAAGGTAACCAATATGAAATAAACTTGTACTAGTCGAAGTGGGTCATTACCGGTGATGCTGATCTTTGCCGACCACTTGGACGTTCCGTCTAGGACGCTTTGCTTGACCTGCTTCATGTGTGTCACGTGAGTCGCCTTGATGACTGCAAACACATCCTGAATCAACTCGAATATCTCAGGCTTGTTGCGTTCACGGATCTTCATGCGATCTTTTAACACCATGATGATATTCTGTGTGCGATCCTCAGCTCCATGCTTGGAGCTCTTCTCCGCCGCCCCTATGAAATATGGAAAAGGTTCATTTAAATACACTTCATATTTACACTAACGGTCAAACGTTTAGAATGACTGTGATTTTGTTTGTTTTGTTTTGAAAGTTATGTTCACCCAGGCTGCATTTATTTAATCATAAATACAGGAATATTGCAAAATATTATTACAATTCAAAGAAACAGTTTTCTAGTTTAATAGATTTTGAAATGTTATTTATTCCTGTGTCGCAAAGCTGAATTTTCAGCATCATTACTCCAGTCTTCAGTGTCACATGATCCTTCAGAAATCATTCTAAGAAACACAAGCTTAAGAAACATTTAATCAATGATGAAAATAGTTTTTTTCTGCAGAATATTTTTGTGGAAACCATGATACACTACCAAAAATAATTAATTATTTTTTATAAAAATAAAAAGGAACAAATAAACACTTTTCCAACAATGACATATTAAATGTGTGACAGTAATGACATTTAAAATGTTAACGAGGAAAAGTTTGTTCTTTTAAACTCTCTATCTATCAATGAATTCTGTCAAAAGTATTAATAATTAAGCATCAATAATAATAACTGAGCAGCAAATCAGCATATTAGAATGTTTTCTGAAGGATCATGTGACACTGAAGACTGGAGTAATGATGCTGAAAATTCAGCTTTGCAACACAGGAATAAATAACATTTCAAAATCTATTAAAATACAAAACAGTTCTTTGAAATTGTAATAATATTTCATAATATTACTATTTTTACTGTATTTTTGTTCAAATAAATGGCGTCTCCGTTTAAAGAGTTTAAAGACTAAAACAAATCAGCGTTTGACTGATATAGTAAGTATATATTTTAAATATATTTACATCTCAATAGATATATTTCAAATAAACAAAAGAATCTTTTTATTTATTTATATTTTTTTCGTATCTAAGACAATATTTGACAGTAATGAAAGAATCTCCATAAGCATCTTACTCTGTAGACAATCGGCATTAAGCAATTCTTGACACTTCTCATGACACTTGACCCCACACTCTGTGCAGCGCATGCCCTGTCGAGCGATGCCCCACAGAAGCCCCTCACACTCATAGCAGTAGGTGGGGGTCGTGGCCGTCCACACCTCAAAGTTGTGTGGTGTAGTACAGGAAATGGGGTAGATCAAAGCCTGCAGGGTCTTCTTATAGACGTGACTCTTCTGCATGGTCATAATAAATCAACAAGTAAATGGAAAACGGTTCTAAACTGAATATGTCAATGTCTATGAAGACAACGGGGCTTGTTGACATACCAATTCTTCATTGTTAAGTGTGCTGGAGGCCATAGCAGAAGTGATTCCTGCTTTTCGAGAGTTCTGGACAAGAGACTACAAGAGAAAACAAAAGTGTAGGTCTCAAAATAAAATTAGGAGCAGATGTATGTAGTAAATACACTTGATTGTATTCTAATTTATAAGAACTGAACACTTCTTATGACAATAGAATGATAGAAAAAAAGAAAAATGATATGACAATAGATGTAATATAATAAAATTCAATAAAAATATACATCTTATATAAAAAGTTAATATTTAAAATGTAAACGATTAATTTGTGATATATGTCCATTTTCATGAAGAAAGTCCTTCTAAAGTGTGCAGTGAAAACTAGCAGAAAATTGTTTGTGGTTGGAATTGAAGTATGTTACCCAGGAGTGCTGAAAAGGTAAAACTGTGAGCGCTTACCATTGCCTGTAGGAGGTATTAGCATTGAAAAAAGAGAGGGAAATAAAAAAATAATAATATACATTTTAGAAGTTTGCCAAAGATAACTCACCAACTTTATATTTCATACATCAACTTAAGAAAAAAACCCCACCACAAGTAGAAAGTATTTATGTAAAGAGGCCTTGAAAACTGCTTGTACAACAAGAATACATGTGGAAGACTGAAATATGGAGGGAGTAGAGAAAAAAGAAAGAAAGGGAGGAGGTAGTCTGTCTGTAGTTGAACTGTTTTCGACATGCATTTTAATTCTGCTCCAATCAGCACTTTGGCTTCTGACTCTTAGAGTCAGTAGCAGTGACAGTAAACTGGATTAAAACAGACAAACTGCGGAGGTGTTTAGTGCAGTATGGTAATTTCTCCCTCATCTTCAAGTCCGTAGCGTCAAAACAAGCCTGGTGCCATTGCCTGCTCTGACAGATCTCCAGTGAAGGCTGCCAGGAGTGTTCTTGGCTGAATAAGTATAGCCAGACCTACACGACAGCTGTCAGAAAATTAATGATTTTTTTTGGGCTCTTGTTACTTTATTTAATCAAAACACAACTGACTCTCCTGTCAATCTAATGAGAAGTTTTGCAGAAAGTGTTCTTAATAAAGTACACTCAAAAATGCACTTTGCGGATTGTTAAATGTTGTTAATTACCAAGCACTAATGCTCTTGAACAATTAGTTTGAAATAAATTTTATTGCAATGCAATCAACTTCAACCACATGAACCAGATTTAATTACTAGCTCAATTTAAATGTGGTTATTTCATAATTTCATTGCTTACCGAACATGAACTGATGAATTAGACACCATAAGACAAGAAACATGTATTAGTCAGGTCAATTTAGATTTCATGTTGCCTTTAATGCCTATATGCTTGTGTTGCATCTATCCATGCGAGAACCAATGATGTTTGATTTTATTTGCCACCCAAACCTTTTTTTGAGTATCAGTGGAAAAGTTCAACAAGCTCCCAAAATAGGTTACAGGCACAAAACAAGGTTAGCAGCCCAGAGAGAAATACAGAGGCCAAAATGAATGGGACTGTAAAGGAGACACTGAGACAGTCAGAAGGCTGGAGATTCATCAGTTTGCAGAGTTAATGGAGCTGAGTAATGCTCTGATAATGTCTAACCCTGTCGCCGTGATTCAGACAGATGTGCCATAGAGGCTTCTGGAACTACAGACCCTTGACAGACTGCTGCCCAAAATAACCATGCTGATGCATATGGAGGGTGCTTTTGAAGAGTTGGGAAGGTGATGTTGTGTTCAGATATGTAATGCTTTTGTGTGACTCACCAGGTCTCGGACGAGAGGGATGGCCTTCCTCTTGCGTAGGTCCGGCATGCTGTCTATGCTGTAAAGAGCACCTCCAGGCCTGTAGATCAAACCAGTGGATGTATTATATATATATCATACATAGCTAGCTATTTCCCACTAATCTAATTTAGCAACTGGTAAAAAAAAAAAAAAGGTCAGAAGAGTATATTCTTTATATATAGTGATTCATTATGATTAAGGTACTTTCTGATGTTTAAATGTTTACATAAATTATATATAATTTAAATCATGACGTTTGAATAGCTCAGATGTTTAGCTGCTCCGAAAATGACCTGCAGTCTTTTGGTGACACTCACCCTGCTTGCAAAAAGAGTGACGCGAGTCCTGGAGTCTCGCCTCGAGCCTGCGGACAACAGGGAGTGACAGCGGAGTCAGTGACAGTGCTCGATCTCGATTTAATCAGTCCGCTAAACCATATTAAACTTCTCTTTAATATCCATGCAGACCTCACAATGTAATTTCAATGATAGAATTTATATCAAGAAAAAAGACCATTGTCTATTCTGTATGGACTCAGAAAGAGCCAGCAGTCAGCTGATCTCATTGACGTCAGTTGCAGGACTCTCTCATAATTAGACCGGATTTGCCGGACATCTTTATCTCCATCATCCTTGTTCTGTCATAACAACTCCATGTGTATCTCAGAGGAAGCGTGCCGCAGTCATTGGTCAGGGAAATGTGTTTACTGTAGACCCACCTTTTAGATTGCTTGTCCAGCTTCGGCAAAGCAGTGAAGAGCATGACAATCACTATGCCAATGACAAAAAACTGAAAAAAAGGGGAAAAAAAACCACACAAACAAAAAAAAGAAAAAACAAATGGGGTGGAACACAAAAAGGGGCAAGGCATGAAATCCCAAAACAAAACTTGTTTTGTAAACATATGTAACAGTAAAACTTAAAACTTAAAAGTAAGTGACAAAAAAGTTACATGAAATGAACAAGACAAAGGAAGACAATGAAGGGCAGAACTAACCAAGAACTTGCAACCCAATGTTGGCCAACAGAACCAACAGAATAGCATAAGCAAGCTGGCAAACTTTGACTGGTTACTGAATTATTATATAGTTGGAAGAAGCTGATCAAACAAATATAGTATCAATTTCAGGCTTCACAACTTCAGACCTCACATACCTCCTGCAGCTGAAGGCAAACCCTGTTGAAGAGTCGCAACCAGTTGGCTTTGGCCCTTGCTGCAGGGTCCACACGTGGCTCCAGCTTTGGTGTGCTGCGAAAAAATGGAAAACTGTTAGATTTATTTAGCTTTTAGCAAAATGTCATGTAGGGCTATACCTTATCCTAGGACTTGGCACATGAAGCTTACCTCTCTGGAGAAGCCTCTTTCTTTTCTTGATCTGCTTCAGGCGGGACCTCTGTGGCAGGGGTAGACAAAGGTTCCCTCGAAGGGGCTACAAGCTTGCCTACAGGTGTTGGGACCTTCCCAGGCTCCACCTCTGAGACTCGTGGTGGAGTTGAGGTATGCGGTACCTTGGCAAAGACATCATGTGGCTGCTGTGGGGGTGATGACTCTCGCTTAGACTCCATGGTCTGGAATGGTGGTTGGGATTGTGGTGGCTGTTGCTGGTGCATAGAAGCCTGTTTCTCCAGTGGTGGACGACTGGTCGGGGCCTCAGGAGCCAACATTGGGGCAGTGCTGGTTGGGGTAGGGGTGTAAGGTGGTTCCTGCTCTTCACTGAGAGTACCATCCATTGGGTAAAGGTCTTCATCCTCTTCCTCCTCATAGGGATACTCCGCTTCCTCCTGCTCATAGACCTCACCATCCTCTTCAACATATTGTGCCTCTTGTTCACCTCCATCTTTGTTGTACTCCCCATCATCACTGTAGACGCCCTGCGGCTCATCTGGATCCCAATCAGGTGAGTCTTTACCGTAGCTAACGGAGGAATGGCAGGAGTGGTAAGAGTCGTTCTCGTCGTAGAACTCTCCGGAACCTCGGAAACTCTCGCCATCGTCTGGGCCAAACTCCTCACTGAGTTGGGAGCTGCCGCGGCTCAGCTCACCAGAGGAGGCATAGCGACTACTGCCGGTGGGACTGTGGGAGTAAAGAGTCATTAGTGTTATATTGCTAATAGTGTTAACAAGATGGGCGACTGTTGATATACAGGTTTATGGGCCATAAAAAGAACAAACAACCACAGAGGAAAATGATACTTTTCAGCTGATAGAAGTCTCTCCCTGCTGAAAACAACAGCTTAAACCTGTTAAAGACGGGTTTTCTGGTCTTAAATGGTCTCTCAGAAGACAGGCCAGTAGACCAGCTTAAACCAACTAAGGCAAGCAAACAAATTAAGGGTTGGTTTGAGGTATTTTCTTCAGCTGGGAAATAGTAGTTGCTTATTTATACCCAGGTGGACTTAAAAAAGGACAAGACATTGAAAAAAAGATAGAGAGTAACACTGAGCTGAGAGAGAAGGGGTTGCAGCATTTTAATGTGACACCTTAAAAAATGGAAGGTTATTTATCTTTGATGGTGAATGAGCCAATTAGGTGTAGAGAGATTGAAAGAATGGTATGAGTAAGAAAAGACGCACTGCCACACAGACAAACACACACACGATCGATAATGGGACGTATGGTTTAGTAATGCATGAAGAATCAGAATCAAAATAGATGGGATGTGTAATAGTCTTTGAGCCAAAAAGTGTCTATGCTTCAGACTAGAGCAAATATGAAAGCCACAGGACACACACACAATTACACATACAACCACGCTTCTGTCAAGTCTTTCTGCCATTTAGTTATATATCCTTATCATCTTTTTTCACTTTCTTGTGGACAAACCCATAAATTCTCAAGACACACACGCTGCTTTATTTCCTGTCTTCCACACAACACATTTTGGCTTTCGGAAAGGTATTGTCCACGAGATGTTGAGAGGATAAATAAGTGGTGTGAGCATCCCCTGGTCTCTGCCAAAGTCATTGACACGGTCCCGCCTGCTGCCCACACACAGCCTAGTGTGTCTAAAGGCTATGTAATTAGCGTACACTAGGCTTTCAGAATTCTGTCAGGCATATAGCTGGTAAATAACAGACTTCACAAAAAAAAACAGACCCAGTGGACCCCCACTGGCAACTGCACCAAATTCAGATTACACAGTACAGAAGACACAAGAAAAAGCTTCTGAAACGCACGAGTTGGTTACCTAATAACCCGTGACAGGTCATTAACAGGTAAATAACAATCATGAAAGAGGACATAGATACATATAAAAAGAGGTATAGATAGAGTATTTATATTCATAGACCATGTATGTAAAAGAAAGATTGGTGCGCATGCATGGCAAGCATAGCGAGGACCACAGGACCAGACAAGTCCAATTCCACGGCATCATCACAGCAGGACGGATTCACAGGCTGGAGCAGGAAGAAGAGCAGGAGGAGGAGGTGGAAGAGGGTGGAGGTGTAGGAGCTACGGAGACCCACCTATCAGAGAGCGAGTGCCTACTGTCTAAGGAGTATTGGCGGCTGGTCCGCCTGCTCGAGCCAGAAGCCGAATCAAGATCGCTGCGGCCGTTGGTGGCGGAGTCTAAACTATCAAAGTGTCTGGTGGGAGGGAAGGGGATGGGGGAGGCAGGAAGAGGAGGAGCATGAGTAATGTCTTTTTTCTTATTTGTTTTTCATCTCACCTCATCAGGTCACATTAGATGGAAAATGGCCCAGTTTAAGGCAATGGTTAACCAGCTGCTAAGAGACTCATATCAAAAGTATCACTGTGGGATCAGGATCTGTCCATTATTAAGACTTTATAAAGAAGAGGGACTCTATAAAAAGAGCCCTGTCCCAGATGGCGCCCTTGATGTTGATTTGCAGTCTTGTGGCCTTCGCTTGCACACATCTGTAAAGTCCACGAGACTGTAGGGTGGCCCACTTGTCATCTAATGTTTCCCAAGGCTGCTCACAAGCTGCTCTGAGGCAGCTATGTCTGCTTTTGGTATAAATATCTTAAGGGACTATTATCCAACACTTTGTGTGGTAAAATGACTTGGAGAAGGAAATTCAGGTGCCATTTGGGATAAGGCAAGAGTCTCATTGCATAACGTCTCCAGCATGCAATGCAAGAATGTTGGATGAATTTCCCTTTTGTAAGACAAAATGTACAGGAAATAAAAGCTTGTTTTGAAGTGAACTGGGCCAAAATAAGCAACTGAAGGAAAACGTTGCATTCAAATCACAGAGTGGCACCACTGTGGCTCCAAACCCATGAAGTGTATACAATGACTGCTCGTCCAAGGCTTGTACACAGTCACCAATGCATAGGAAAAAGAATAGATGAAAGTCGCGCAGACACAGTGAATGCTTTTTCTAACTGATAGATGCTAAAGTTACTAGCATTAGCAGACACATTGCAACCAGGAATTGGGACAATTTACCTAATGGCTCTCTGGTTATCATAGTCATAGTCATTCATGTCGTTGTAGCGGGAGCCATGGTGTGTGTTACGGATGGGGTATTGGTGCAAGGAGGCGTTGGGCTGAGAAGTGGTGTAGAATGGAGGCGGGATGCTGTTGCTGGTTTCACTGCGGTAATCACTGTCTCGATCATCCACAGCACTATCTGGATCATCATCTGAAAAGCAAGAGATGATTTTACATGTAAAATGTGTGTATTAACTGTAATATTTTTAAGTAGAAATGTTCCAGCACCAAAACCATACCCATCATACTTCATAAAGTATCAATGAAAGTATTGAGCAGCTTTTTAAAACTCATCAAACAAAGTTTACTTACTTTGCTGGTCCCCCCATAGACTCCAGTTACCTATAAGATCAAAGAGTCAACAGAAAAATTAGAAGTAGGCCAAGAAGTCAGTTATGAAAATACATATTTTTGAAACAAATACCTCTGTGTGACCATGAACAAGCAGCTTGTTATAAATAAAGGTTGTTAAACTACCAGGTGTGACGTGGACGTAAATTTTGATGTCTTGGAGTGACCTTGCCCATGCATGCTTAGTGCTAATGTTTAATAGCTCTGATGTGAAGCAAAAATAGCCTGTTGGCAAGCCAAAGCTTCCTGCTCCTCCTTAACCCACCCATGCTTGAGATATTGCTAAATACTATCCAGAAAATCTCTATGCACCATGATGCTAAGCCATCCATCTAGTGCTCTGAGATAAAGCAGTCTCAGCAGCTATTGGAGCTGCTGATGGGGTGACTGGTCCTCTAATGAGGTTCTGCACACATCAACCTACCAAGGGGCCATGTAATTTATAGTGTGAGTGTGAGAAGCGCTTGAAAGCTCACAGCACTGAGTTGATGGTATCGGAAGTGGTCTCTCATGCTCCTCCTGGTATGTGTACTGCAAAATGAGCAAACAAAAATGACTGAATCTGGAGAACTGTAAAGACAACAAGAATGGAGTTGAATGACGAGACTCACATCTTGGTCCCTCATGGCATTGAGCTGTTCCAGTTTCTTGGCCCAGTATCGAGCTTCCTCCTCTGGTATATCTGGAAGTATGAAAACTATGTGTCAGCATTAAAACTTTGGACAAATTGGACCAAATATAGTATTGGAGGAAGCAATAAAACAGCAAGGACACCTAATGGGAGTTCGAATCGTGTATCCAAAAGCACTCGATGGAACGTGGGATCCTTGGTGCCGCAGATCTCATTCTCAGCCATAATGACCTGGGAGTCTAAAGTCAGCCATTGTCCTGGACCTTCCTACAACACCAGGGATAAAAAAAGCACTGCCATCTTTTTTTGTCTATATATTTGGTTTGGCTCAACTATCAAGGTATACAACTCTACCTGTTCAGGGTAATTTAGCTTAGTGGTTATAGATCTTTGCTGGTAACCAACGAGTTGAAAGTTTGAACTCTGTAAAAGGCGAATGTTAAAAAGCACCGCTTTTTCCTTTAACAAACCACTTAATCTCAGATTGCTCCAGGGGGGCTGTGCTAATAACATTTTATAATAAACACTGCAGAAACAAATTCCACTGGTGCCGGTTCATAAAATATGTATAAACTGGTAAGAAATATTAACATATAGGGTTTTACAGGGAATGGTTTCTGCAACATGTTTGCTATGAGAGCCAATGCCAGGCATCAGCTACAGATCTCCACATATAGCTCTACAGTGGGTGAGAAAAGCTGCAAGCTGTTGGGGGCCAGGCTGGCCATCTGGGCTGTACCTCGTTCGACTGACGAATGTTGCTCAAAGGGATCCACAATGTGCCAACCATGGTGTCCCAGATCAATCCTTTGTTCCATACCTCCACCGCCAGGCCCAGATCCAGTCTGTTAATCTCACTGAAAGATGAATTGAAGGGTAATATTGAGAAACAGAGAGATGGAGAGAGAGATTCATTGTGGTATAATAATATGGAGACTACACTCTGTTATGTTTCATACATCTTCAGATCAGACTCACATTAAAAAAGAGACCTAAGACCACACAAAAAAACCACACATTTTTGAAATACTTTGGAGAAACTGGATGACTAGAAATCGTGGTTGAAGAATCTACAGTAGATTGGGGACAGTGGTGGTGCTGCATTACACATCACACAGCAAGATAAAGAGGTGCTGAAGCAGATCTGGCTTATAGATGACTCAAGATGAGGTAGGCAAAGAGTTTTGTCGATCAGATGCTTCTATATTATTTTTTGTTGTCAATTTACACAAGCTCCCAGTGTCTCAAAAGCTTCTAAATGTGTGTACTAGACATTTACATTATGAACAAAATCCAAGTTGTGCTTGCCGGTGCAAAATCAATTTCTTGTTTGTGAGTGTTGTTGTTGAATGAAAGTGTGTTGTTCTAACTGGTTGATTGGTGGTTACAGGGGTGTTCTGGGTGGCAGATTCTTGTGTTCTGGGTGCTTGCAGGAAGGCTTTTTGAAGTGTCTAATGCTGCATTCAAGTCCTCCTGGGAAGTTCGTATTTACGATTTGACAAGTCGTAATTACGACGTCGGGTACGTTCAAGTCAGTTTAGTCGGTACAAGATGGCGGTGTACCTTCTTTTAATAAATTACAAGTAAATACAACATGGTTTGTTAACTCTGCTTATAGAAAACGAAGAGCAAAGAATTTGCATCAGGTGTGTTTTGCGTTTTTAATTTTTTAAAATAATTTATGAAGCCACTTTAATCTGTATCGCATAAAAATGTATTAATTGTTATATTGCAATCCTGTTTATCAATTTAAACAAAAAAATTACCGTCTGATCCATCGATTCTGTCATGTTTCTCATTGACACGCCACCAAGTTGGAAACTCTGAGATTAAAGAAAATTCAGTTTCCCACTCGTAATTACGACTTTGTGGTGGCATTCATGTGTGTTTAACTCGTAAATATGATGTATCTGACATGAATTGAACGCACCATAAATTTGAGGTATCATTCATTAGATTTAATAATGGCTTTGTTGTACTTAGTAAACATTATTTATTGCAATCAGTGCTAAGCAACATTTGGGCCCTTGAGGGTGGAACCATTAGGTGTACTACCTGACCCTCACTACCAAGGGAATGCAAACTGTTACAAGAGAAAACAGAAATAGCTCCTTCATCAAGGCTCTTGTCAGCTCAGTCGTAAGGCTTGAAACATACTCTATGCAAGTTAGTGAATGCCAATGTTTCTAGCTACACAAGCTCAAGTTATTGCGCTATAGTATTCTCAGCATTGCCACTAGGGCACACACATTAAGTATGCGCAATGAGACCCTGTGCTTGGAATGCACTGGGCAAACATTTGCATCAGCATGTTTCTAACCCTTATACATACTGCTAAGAGAAAGAGAAGAGGAACTCACAACATGAAGTCCTGTTCCCAACATGGCTGACTGCCTCGCACGGTTATGGTGGTGCTTTTCACATTTTGAACCTTCAGTGACACGTATGTGTTGAATTTCTCTGCACAGAAATACCAGTGCATTTAACAGAATGTTGCAGAAAAAATACAAAGGACATTGTGGAAAGCTAGTTACAGTGAGACTTCAGGCTTACCTTGAGGTCCATCGAGCTTGGCTTTCTTCACTGTAATAGAGAGAGGCATGTATGTAAATGAGTGATAAACATAGGTATTAAAAATAATCACACTTTACATATCAGGCAGGACATTTCAGATTAAATGTCAGCATATTTGCATTTGCGCAACAAGGATTCCTCAAGGCTAGACTCCAGTTTGTAGTGATTTTCAATTAGTGGGAAGGCAATTCACTTTCTTTTCTTTTTTTTTGGACCTGGTCTCATAGTACTGCAATGTCTGAACAAGCAAAAAAAAAAAAAAAAAAAAAATGACCATAGTGCTACCATGCTTTTGGACACTGTCCCATGAAATATATATATTATATATATATATATATATATATATATATATATATATATATTTTTATTTTTTTTTAATGTACTATTTTGCATGGTGGTACCATGGTAAATAAATATGATAACCCTTCATTACCACAGTATAAGGTGAATGTAAGTTTACATGATATCAAAATATCCTGTAATCATCTGATTCTTTCACTGTACCACAGTACACCACAGAACCTTTTTAAAGGTGTTATTAAAGAGAACTATGAAAATCTTTAGAACCATTATGTCAAGCAACAAAAGAAACATAGAGCTTGGCAACGGTACAAACTCTCCAGGAAACGAGTTTCTCTTTACAGATTATGTGCAATTTGAGAAGTTACGAAACTGCAAAGAGGTCTAGAGAGGCAGTCACTGTCAGTTATGCTTAGGGGAAATTAAAAAAAAAAAAAAAAAACCCTGCTCCAACTGAGCTCCTTTTAAAGACGAGTGACGTCAACGGGCCCATTCATAATTCATATTCTCATATTCAGTGCGGGTAGAAGCATCCTTGAGTTAAGGGGACCTTAAAATAATTCTCAGCCTTCCACTCTAATCCTTCACAGTCAGCATTCCTCTTTAAATTCAGTGCAGATTTTCTCACTTCCTCTAAAACGCTTACTGGTTGACACTCTTAACACCTGAGAGTAGCTCTAAATTATACCAAATACAAAGTATATGAGTCAGAGCTTATTTTTTTTAACTGATAATATCACAAAAAACCCAAATTGAAACAATCATATTGCATTTGCCTGTTTGCCAACACACTGCAAATCTTCACTTGAATGCTTAGGGAAAACTGAACATCAGTTCTGTGCTGAGAAGAGGGAAGGTTGGTTTGGCGGTAGTTTACCTGGCAGATTTGTTTGAAGCTAGTCAACCAGCATGATCCGGTAAAATGGATATGATTCTGGTAAACTGCTTTGACCAATGAATTCTTGCTGTTTAAGCTACAGTAATAAAGAAGCCTAACAAGGACACTAGCATCCAAAACACTGATATTTGTGGTGTTTCAAGAATGCCAGTATAGCTCCAGATAAGAGTTTGTGTGCAGTATGGTATGGAGTGGAGTTTGCCAACAGTAGTGGGTGTTTTCTTTCACCCCAGGATGACTCTGAGTGGGTTTGAATAAAGCACAGCCTTGCTGATATTAAGTACAACAAATAAAAAAAACTAGTTCGTCTGCAATTGAATTCTGCAGGATTTCCAGGAGTTCTTTACTGGTTCAATTCTTCAACATTTAGTGTGTTGACAATAAGCTCTTATCAGGATCAACTAAACATTGGATTTTCAAAAGTATGTGAAGTTCACGGCATAGACTCTTGATGACGAAGGATGACATTCTTGAATTCTTCATTTATTAGATGCACGCCGGTCTGTTATAGTAGGGACATTGACTTTACATTATCATAACCCTAAACATAGCATTGAACAAAATTAACTGTGATTGTTTGACAGTCAGATGGGCTATGGGGGATCTTTGGCCAGTGAGAACTACTGTGGAGTCCAGACCTATAGGCCCTAGCTTAAATAAGTACAAACACATTTTATTTATTTTTTGGTCATAACTAGAGAGAAATTGAGCAGAAACTGATGAAACTTTCTAGTGCGCCTGTGTTCACATCAAGACTAAAGTATACTTTAGGCTTAATGGTATGTTACCACTGAAAGGAACGAAGCAGAGCGGGCATTTTTGATAAATTCCTACAGAAGCCGAGATTCACGCTCATGCAATACATTGTGGGATTGGCAGAAAATTGGAGAAAGCTTTTAAATTGGCTATGCACGTTCAAATAATCAACTCTATGCAAATGCTACAAAGGAAAATGTAGAATGGCAGTCAATTACCATGAGCTGTAGGTACTGACGTCTGTGTTCGAGTTTCTGCTGGATTAAGTGAGTAAAGCATATTATTTACATATTACATTTCACTGATTTCTAAAGATGTTTGGATTCTTGAGGAATTGGCTGGGTTAATGAAAGTGTATTAAACTGATAGTGTATCTTTACTGCGGGCATTCAGAAACAAGTTTCTGTCTTTCCAACTGTGATGGCTTTTATATATGATGATTAAATTATTCATCATAATCATCACTCGCTTCAGACACAATAGCGTTTCGAGCAATGTTCTCGAGTCCGCTCACAAGTCGCCGACTCGCCGTTGTCTCCACCCTCCTCTGCCAGGGTATCCTCTCTCGTGCTCCCACGCACCATTTCCTGCCATGTGGCTGGCATGCACGTGTGCTGCCTCTTTATCTCTTCCCCTCTTCCTCTCGCGCTCCATTAATCTATCTGTGTAGCCAAGCGCTATACCGCTACACTAAAAATAACCACTTCAGGGTGAATGTTGAGGTAACATTTTTTGCACAAAAGGGATTTTTAACAGTTTCAGTTACCAATATAACAATACTGCTCTAAAGAGACAAAATTCCATGTTTTACTGAATAATTTCAAATAAATACAACTCAGCAGACAGTCCTTGGGGAACTTAAGATTCTGGCCTATTTAGACCACTAGATTCAATGTTATTTCTCTTATGAATGTACTTATCAAAGAAATATTGTATCTGCAGCTGCCTATAGTTTTTATACCTCTGTGTAAATCTACAACATCCGCAATCGGCTATCAGAGCTAAATTATACATGGTAACTGTTGTTTAGTGTTAACTACAATTCAGTCATATATCTGGGAGGTTAAATATTCAGCTCTAATCAATTATTAATATGAAAATGAGTTGAGGCCCCGTTCCTCTCACACACACACACACACACACACACACACACACACACACACACACACACACACACACACACACACACACACACACACACACACACACACACACACACACACAAAGATGTTTAGTAGAATGTCCAGGTTGCTCTTTACCATAAAATGAAAGTGAATGGTTTCATTGTATGGAAACATCAATGAAGTAAAAAAAAATTATTATAGCCATACTAGGTTTTAACTTATAGCTTAGAATGCTTTCATTTTACACAAACCAGGCATTTTAAACAATGCTTAGAAAAAAATGCATTAAAATTCACAGAAAAGTGGTGATAAGATGGTTATGTAACTGGGAATCCATGACATTTGACATCTTCAAAACACATCCAGTGGGAATCAGGCAAGCCATACTGTACATCTGCTCAGGTTACTGAGGCAGGTGCCAAGAATGATGCCAGTCTATGTGACACACACCCACTGTCACTTTCGGACGCTGGTTGTGAATCCGCTTCCTGTTTAATTACAGAGTGGTGGCAGACGTGCCATGGATCAGAATGTCTGTGTAGGATGTGTTCAAAGAAACATGGCTTACAGTATCGTTCAGAATTCTGAGGCTCCTACAACAGATCTTCTACAACAGACCAATCTGATTCGCATGTCATCTTGCGGTAAATGCTGTAGGCGAATTTACAGTTAAAACCAAAGGACCAGATATGTCGCAATGAAGACCAGGAGTCAGAGATGAGTTCAATTAATAATAATAATTTTACTTGAAGAAAATAGTTAGCAATTTCATCAGCAGAAGTCAGCTTCAATACTCTCGACGGAGTTCATAGGCCGCCCCTGTACAACTCAAAATCAACCACAGTTATACCCTGACAGAGGATACTAATTGCGTCAATACATAAGTCAACAAAATTCTGATTGGTTCCAAAACCTAGATAAACTCTCCAAAGACGTATATCTGATACGCTGGACACTGGCAGTTGATCGTTTGTCCTGGGACTGTCTGAGCTTCTCCCTGTACAGACAGATACTAACACACATACACAGAGAACTTATCTAAAATTCAAGGCTTTCTAGCACTGGCGAGTGTTCTTATCATTACGGTTGGATACACACACATAATATGTGGACATTAATCTTGAGGAAAAGAAATACATGGTAGAACAGGATTCTTTAATATCTCATAAGCGCACATAAGGTTACACATTTCACTCTTGCCATAACTTGATTAATAGTCAAACAAGAAATCATGTAATAATATAATTAATATCAGTATGAAGGATATGGCAACTCAGCATCCACTCCTTCAATGCCATTCAAGAAACTGAGCAAGGCAAGCGAACATGGGTAAGAGGTCCATTGCAAACTGCAGACCAAAAAAGCTGACATAAAGTGCATATGTGTTACTATCGGAGACCCAGTGAAACGCAAGAGACGAGAGATCCAATCGCAGAATGGGTTTTAATGGGTAATCCAAAGAGAAATCAACACGCAGGGGTCATAACCATAAATCCATCCAACAAATAACAAACAGGGAAGTAACAGGAACGGGAACAGGAACTCGGAAGACGAGGAACTCAGAAGGCGAGGAAAATGGGTGATGGAAAGAAAGGACTCCATGCAGAAAAACAGAAAAGGACTGGTTAATATAGGGAGGATAATGACTAACAAGTGAAGACACCTGAGTGCAATTAACAGGAGTGCAATTACTGTGATGAAGGGACAAGGCTTTGTGGGAATTGTAGTGCCTACGGTGAGGTGCCTATGGGGAAGTGAGACCACTAGTGGAGACTCAGGGAAACAGAGACCAGACAGCGTGACTGTATGAAAGACATTTAGCCAGAGATTTGCAACATGTATTTCCAGGGAGCCACTATTCGTACACGAAGTCCCTGATATAAAAAAAAATCTAAAATCTAGGTTGCATTATGTTAACGCAATAGTTAACACAAACTTAACAATAAAGTATAATTTTACAGCATTTATTGCATTTATAAGCATTTACAGCATTTATTATCTTGGTTAATGTTGATTTCTACATACCCACATAATATGAATGAATATTAAACATAACATACATTACAAATGTAAAATAATTGCAAGCAAACCTAAAATTAATAAATTAAGGTGTCATTGTGCTTAATTTTAAATAATAAAATACTGCAATTGTTACTTTAGACATAAAAAATAACTGCAAAAAAAAAAACTAAGTGTCTCGTTGTGCCTCATTTTATTTAAAAAATCTAAATTTTTAAAATTAAATTAACCAACCACAGTCAAAGTTAAACAATGTTCAGCTAAATGTGTCGTTACGCCTAATTTCTTTTATATTAAAGTATTAAAATATTAAAGTATTAAAACATTAAAGTAATAAAAAAAACACTAAAACTAACCAACAACCAAAGCTTAATTTAAGAAATGAAAGTTCAGCTAAATATCTCATTGTGACTGATTTTTTATATTAAAATTATCACAAATTGTTGTTACATTTTTAATATTAAATAAATACAGCCACAGGTAGTTAAGAAACGAACATTCAGCAGAATATCAATGTGCCTAATCTTTAATATTAATTTCTGTAAAAAAACAAACAAAAAATCTATAACTTTTAATGCAACCTAAGCTTATGGTAAGAAATGAAAGTTCAGTTAAATGTCAAATTGTGTCTCACCTTTTAATATTAAAATTGAAAAGTAAATAATGAATATAAATATTTAGAAAAAATAAATGTATACAAATCTGTACATCAACAATGATTTTTAACGGCTTTATGTAATAATGTTATATGCGAAAATATCATTACAATATTTTATAATAATATTAAAATGCATCACTTAATTTCATACAGTATGCTACAGATATCCTTCCCTCTATCCACAAAAGGGTCCTGAAAAATGCAGAAGACCCCTGATTTATACATCTCTCCATCTGTCAATTTAGGCCACATGATGATTAAAAAAAAAAAAAAAAAAAAAAAAAATTATATATATATATATATATATATATATATATATATATATATATATATATATATATATATATTATTGGATTTTATTTTATACAAAAATATATATGATCATAGTGCATTAAATAATTGTGGATAGCCAGTACAGCAAAGAAAATTACACCTGTAATGTTGTCTATCCATCAAAAAGGTATTGAACTTCAAAGCCCTTTTACCACCATACAGTAAACACAGTTAAAAATAGATATATCACACATCAAAGCAGATCTCATCTGAGCAGGGGAGCAAACTAAGGCTCCATTAAGAATATCAAGGGAACACACCCCTGATATCTGGCTGCATTTAAAACACGGGCGGATTCGCCAGAATGATGAAAGTCATTTTAGTATATCTCTATGAACAAACTGAACATTGTATAAACAACTAGACAAATAAAGCAATAAGAGAGTAAGTTATTAAGCTTCAATAATATTAAAAAAAAAAAAAAAAAAAAAAGTGCACAGCGGGGACACTCCTTCTATCCTTACATTTCATACTGTAACCTTATAGTTCAGATTCATTTGCATGCAAACCGATAATACTATTAAACTCCATAGGGGACGAATATGTAACCGATTATTGATCATTGATCAGATTAAAAAGCATGCATGGGCTTGTAAACTATATGCATTTTAATCAAATGCAATATCAAGTGATTTGTTAAAAATATTGACATATTTAACCCTTAATAAGACTAAATGTATACAATCCATAGGCTATATAACCAACAGCTGATTTAAGTAATGCATCCATTGAAGAAATAACAGACTACTTACCTCCAACACACAGCAGTGACATCTCTTTTCTGTATTATTACTCTCGTCCTTTTGCGTTATTTTAGATAATAAAACTGCTATTAAAACGAAGTATGGATATTTTTACGTTGAGAAACCTCCCCTTCCCTTTATCAAACTCTACCCCAAAATATACAAAAATAACAGCAGCTACTATTCCGAATGCTGCAGATGATTCAACCAGAGTGTTTTCAACCACCCTCTCGACGTGACCCGCTGTTCGTCGGGCTGTGTGTGATTTTTTCAGCCGCTCGTAACGCGACGCACAGCCATCTTGTTCAGCACCTCCGCCGCGAGGAGAGCTACTACCGTGACGTCACGCTGACAGCAGCAGAGCACGAGGACGCCTCTCCACTCCTCTTTAGCTCAGCGGAGGCGAACCAAAGTGTGGAACAATTATTAAGAACTGTCCATTTATAATGGTCGGCAATTAAAAAATATCGTTTTATTTGGAAATTTGTTAGAAATTAAGATTTGGGTATCCGAAAAAATCCAATAGCCCTTTTAATCCGTCGAAAAACCCACTTAAAGGGATAGTTCACCCTGAAAAAAAAATCCAAAATTGCCATTATTTACTCACGGACATGTTGTTACTCACAGACAAACTCGTGTGACTTACTTTCTGAGGTGAAACAAAAACGAAGCGTGAACGGTCTCAAACTCCATTGACTTGTCAAAAAAGATACTGTGAAAGTGAATGGTGACCGAGTCTGTTTGTCCATAACATTATGTAACATATACTTTAATTGAATACCAATTCCTTACTTTATGAGAATATTAATTAAAAGAATAAAGCTAAAGAGAAATTTGTATGGCAATTGTCTTTCAAAGCAGTGGTTGCAATTATGAAATAACCTACTTTTTTATTTGATCTAAAGTATAAAGAGTTAAATCATTAAAAAAAAAAGGATTGTTTGACAGTTGTGACTTTTAGTTCATTTTGGCTGCATTCAGTAAGAGAAGGTGGATAAAGTCATATTACATTTTTAGGTCTGGAGAAAATTTTTGTTAATTTGATATACAAAAAAAATGTATAAGATGTATACTTTTTTTTTTTTTTTTGCTTAAGGGAACACTCCCTTTTTATCTTTAGATTACAGAACTTTTCTGTATGTTGTGGCCAATGTCACCCTCTACTGGATAAACGTACATCTCAAAGCTGAATAATGTAATGGAATCATAAAAAAACAAAACAAAAAATTTAAAATAATTCTCCCAGACTTTGTTTTTTTTTTCATATTAAAATAATTGATACAATCCTGAAAAAAAAGAAATCCATTCAACTACACTAAAGCAGTGTAAACTCTTGACACCTGAAATATTTCAATGCTAAAATTCAGTTTCCCTTTGCAATGCCAACTGACTTATGGTTTGTTCAAAATGGAATGCAAGGAAAAACCAACATTATTTAGAAATTTTAATTCAGAAAACATAATGATTAGGAATGTTATTCAATGTTTAGATCATCATATTCATAAAATTCATGGAGCAATTCTCAAGAGGTTCTTGCAATCCACAGCACTGTGCAGCAAGGGTTCAGGTCACCCAATGTAAAGCGCTGCACTTTACATTTCATTACAACTTCATAAAGACAATATCACCTTGGAAAAAAAACATAGCATGCCTTTAAACCATGCTTTCCGTGTTTCTAAATGGATTTAGTCTTTCAATGAACTGCTGTATTTGTGAAAACAGCAATATGGTATTAGATTACATGTCAATGATTTTGAACAGTGTTACAAATTAGCTTATCGTCGAGTGAAAAAATCCCATTAAACCGCATGGCCTGTTACACCTTGTGAGGCAAAGCATAGGGGCCCAGGCCTTCCAAATGCTTGGGACGTTCAGATCCCTCCACAGCTATAGACATGTTTTCAAAGCTTCTCACTGGAGGAAAATAAAGAAGAAAAAGATGTCCATCAGATAACATGCTTACAGAGTCATAAATAAATCTCCAACAGCATATGTATGAATATGCAGTGGCGGACAGTAACAAAGTATTTTTAAATTCGTACTTTACTTAAGTACTTGAGTATTTTTCTTTTGGGAAACTTACACATTTAATTCCAAATTTTGTCATTTACACTTATTGGACACTTGAATTATCATCAACAATTAAAATTTTTGTTTAGGCCTATTTCTGTTGACATATAACAGAGTTAAAAGATTTTGAATATCTCTTTTTATACTTTCAATAGCCAGGAACAAAAGGTTTTTTAGGTTTTTAAAGTTTTTTTTCTGCATTTAACCCATCCGAAATGCACACACACACAGAGCAGTGAACACACACACACACACACACACACTGTGAGCACACACCCGGAGCAGTGGGCAGCCATTTATGCTGCGGCGCCCGGGGAGCAGTTGGGGGTTCGATGCCTTGCTCAAGGGCACCTAAGTCGTGGTATTGAAGGTGGAGAGAGAACTGTACATGCACTCCCCCCACCCACAATTCCTGCCGGCCCGGGACTCGAACTCACAACCTTTCGATTGGGAGTCCGACTCTCTAACCATTAGGCCACGACTTCCCTTAACTGATAAAGTGTAATAAAACAAATATTTTCGCAAGATGTTTCCTTTCCACTACTATGAAAGAACATGTTATGAAAAGCGAAATAATGAAGGAGAAAAAAAAAAGAAAAGATTTTGCCTGTTTTTACTTTTAATACTTAAGTACATTAGTTATTAAGTGGATAGTTCACCCAAAAATGAAATATCTGTCATCAATTCATGCTCAAGTTGACCCAAACCTTTCTTTCTTCTGTTGAACAATATTTTGAAGAATGTTGGTAACCAAACACTTGATGGTAGTAATTGCCTTCCATAGTATGAAAAAAACACTACTATGTAAGCTAATAACTTCCATCAACTGTTTGGTAGCTTCAACATGTCTTCATTATTTTCATGTTTGGGTGAACCTGTTATTACAGAATCTGTATTTTCCCTTAAGTAAGGCCTTTTCACACTCAACATGAAAATCTGTCACAATAAGACTTTTGAATCTAAACAATAGATCCCCATGGGGCTAAGAAGAGTATCCAAGAGAGAATAGAGTGGATGCTGAGTTCTTGTTATCATTAGTATCCAAGAACACATTTATTCTCACATGTTCTTTACACAGAATATCTTTTCTGTAAATTTCCCACTGAATTATGTGATCTGAAGAGCACTGTCCATTTTCTTCCATGTCCACGAGCGAGTCGGAGCGCTTTCAGATCTATCAATCTATCTGATCAATCATGTGATCATATCTCCTGCCCTTCCGTGTGAATATTAAATATTAAGAGAAACAATTTTTCTACATATGAAATATGAAAGCAAATTTTTTTATGCAGCTCATGGTATTTTCATAACAATAAAGCATGTTTATGACAAATGATAAGCAGGTATATTTTAAGATGTATTCTTGTAAGCGTTATATATAGTTTGGGTTTCTGGTGTAGAGCTAAACTTTATCTATCTTGATTTAATGCTGTGTATTGAGCAGCAGCCGATGTGAACTCTGTATAAGGGATACACGACTGAGGAAAAGTGCTTTGTTGGTCAGCGCCACCTAGCGTGCAGGGCGAGAATTAGAAGGCAGCGATCAATCTTTTAATGCTTGGTGTCAAAGCACCATTCGTTGGCGATTCGCCTTGCTTTATCGCGTTGCACTCAGTGTAAAAAGGCCTTTATGGTGCATAGTATCGCAAGCCAGAGGCAGAAATAGTTACCTGTCTAGGTGAGCCAAGAGCTCTTGTAGCTTGAGGACTAAGTTGCAATGCTCATGAGGCCTGCTCTCTAAAGCACTACTCAAGCGACTCAGGTACGAGTCCAGCGTTCCAATCGATGGCATCTCGCCCATGCCTGAGCAAAAAACAAAGCTGTTTCCCACTGCAACAAAAAAAAAGAATCAATCATGGTACTGGTATTATGGGCACAGTACAGTACTGACCTGGCAAAGGCACAGTGGCCAGGCTGTTGAGCAGTGTCTGTTTGATCGCCTGAAGGCGGCGCTGTAGAGCTTGCGTGCGCAGCTCATCCTGGCCCAGCTCAGCCTCCAGCCGCTCTTTAGCGCTGAACATGTCGGAAATGTGCTTCTGGAGAACCGCATTCTGCTCTTCGAACTCCACATTAGCCTTGCGCAGTCTCCGCAGCTCTGCTTCTCGTGCTGGGAAATGAGAAGTTTTAAGAATATAGCTTTCCACATTGATGTTTATGGTTTGTTCTAAGAAAGAAGAAAAAAAAAAAAACGTACCTTTGTTTTGGTCTAAAAATTCTTCTGTGAAAATAGGGACGTCAAATCTGGGCGTTAAGTCTGAGTTCTGAAAGGAAATTGTTTCATGAGGCAGGTTGCAAGAATAATTTCCACGCTTACTACTTCAGGAATGGGGCGAGAATGTTTGAGAATTCAGGCTTTGTTGGTATACTTACCTTAAAACCTGTAGACCCTGAACTGTTGGCATTGATAATGACAGAAGTCAACTCCTCTGTAAAACAAATAAACAAACAAATGATTCACTCTAAAACTAACATTTGTACCATTCCTAATTTTGAGTTGCAAATTATAGCAAACTCGTAAAAAAAACAAAAACAAAATCACCAGAAAAGTGCATGCAAATAACAACCCCTAAAAAGAGAGAGAGAATTTTTACCGCTCTTAATTCTCTTGTCCTGAACTTTTGCACATGTGATCTGATAAGCTTCACTTTTTTGATACTCCCTGAGTTCTCGTGCATACTGCATTTTGTCCCTTTCGGCTTCATCTAGGTACCGCTGTTTAAAAAAAAAAAAATTTTTTAATTCATTTTCATCAGGAGGATAATATTCCAAGGAAAAGTTCACCCAAAAATGCAAGTTTGCTGACAATTTATTCAGCCTCAGGCCATTTAAGGTGTAAGTGTAATCCAAAGCACTCCAGTACCACAACAAAAGCCGAAGAAGCGAAAAAAAAAAGCACCAAAATGCGACACTGCACTCCCTTGGGACCGCAGCAACACACCCGCCATGCGTGAAGTCGATTGGATGAATGGTTTTCCACGTAATAAAAATGCAAACATACAGAGATTCCTGCCTTTTTGATGCGCCGCAACAGCTAAAGTCGGTCTACAAAGTCACCATTGAAAATAATTAGAAATTTGTCTCAGTATGTCAAAAATAGAATGCAGGAGCAGTTTATTGTCGGGAATTGTCGACTGTCCACTGAACTGCATCCAGTGTAGACAGCATAATATGTTCTATTGTATTTTGTTGCAACACTGCGTCCGGTGTAGGCACGGTGTTGAGAGAAAAATATGTTCAGCCCCCTACCTCCGAAGCTTTGAATATTCGGTGTTGATTACTGCCTAAGCTTCGAAGCTCAAAAAATGGTATTTGGACCAGGCCTAATTAACCCAAGCAAAGTTTCTGATAACCTAACACATTGTACTTCTGGAGACTTCAGGGAGGTTGTATTTTTGGAAAATTGTGGCACTGGAGACTAAATGGATCCTGATGGATTCACACCGAATTCTTCACAATAATTCTTAATTCTTTTTAGTTTACATGTCACTTTTAGCTGAACGCAGGCAGCAAATGCTCTTTTGTGTCAGCTGTGCCACACGGATGTGCTGTTTTCTTTCAAATCAAAGAGTAAATTCATGTAGAAAATGTATCCTTGTGCTGCGGCTGACACTGAAGAGCATACGCTGCCTGTGTTGAGTTCATATTCTCCAAAATGGTGCTACGGTGATGTGGAGAGACACAGAGGAGACAAATTGTTGAATAAAGCCGTTATTTTTGTCTTCTTCGAATACAAAAAGTATTAAGATGATACTTTTCATACTTTTCTGGACCTTGACAGTGTAATTTACTTGGCAGTCTATGGGAAAGTCACAAGCCTCCCGGTTTTCATCCAAAATATCTTAAATTGTGTTCTGAAGACAAATGATGCTTTTACAGGTTGTGAACGATATGGGCTAAGATTTAATTTTGGGGTGAAGAAACCCTTAAACTTTGCGAATTCAAGTATTTTATTAGTATTAGTAATATGGAACTAGTAAAATAATGGAATTAGTAAAACGTGCTTGGAAAAAAAATATATGATCAGAATATCAATGTGCCTAATAATTATGAATGCATTGTAGTCAAAAGCAAATGTTGCTTTCCACTTCAAAATATGTTAATTAATGTACTGTAGTGGTGTGGATTACTTGGGGATTATTTTGATGTTTTTATCATCTGTTTAGACTCTCATTCTTACGTCACCCATGCACTGCAGAGGATCCACTGGTGAGCAAGTGAAGTAATGCTGAATTACTCAATCTATTCTAAAGAAGAAACAAACTCATGTATGGCCTGAAGGTGAGTAAATTTTAAATTTTGGGTGAACACTTATTTTAAGAGGAAACAAATGGACAGTTACACACACACACACACACACACAATACCTGTTTATCATGAGGAGCCAGACGGCTCCATTCTGCCCCAAGTCTCTTGGTAATTTCTGGGAAGGGAAGATCAGGGTGAAGTGCTCGGATGTGTTCCCGTCTCTCATTCAAGAAACGCACATAACCAGTAACCGGAGCCTTGGGGCCATTTGGTAAGACCTTCTTTCTCTTCTTCCCTTTTGGCCAGCCTCGCTTCTTTACTGGCTGTGAAGTCGATTGGTTCTGTAACAAATCAATTCAAATTGTTATGAATATATTAAAATATGGGAAGAGCGTTAAGGAAAATATCAGTGTGACTGACTATACTGACCACAAAAACCTTTTACAATGATGCAATTACATAGCTAAGGTACTTTGTGATACATAATCAAAATTATTGCAAAAGTCTAAGGAATCCTGATCTTACCTCCTCTTGAGCATTATCTGTGTGTTGAGAGTCTTTAGATGCAGGAGCATCAGTTTGCTCTTGCTTCACACCACCCATTTCATGAATTTCAATTAATTCTGGGACACACACAAACAAACAACAAAGGGTAGAAAAATTATTTTATACACACATACACCACACATACATATATATATATATATATATATATATATATATATATATATATATATATATAACCAATCAACAAAATTACATAAAAAGTAACTAAAATTAACAAAGAAAATACAAAAATACGATCAAAAATATTAGTAAAACAATTTTAGTATCTAAATGATACTAAAATAATGCTGTCTAAATAGACATCGTGTTTGTAAACACTGCCATTATTAAATAAATATAGTTGGTTTATATATTATGTGTTTTGTTTGCTTAAAATATGTAGTAGGTTGTATATTTGCAAACACAGATGCATGGGAGTGAGAGCTTGAGGTGCATATTAATGCTTAAAAATGACTTTTCTCTGCATCACCGGTTATTATTATTAGCTAAAGTAGCATAGTTGGCTAACTAGCCTCTGTTGAAGCGCACATTAAATAAATAAATAAATGGCGTCCTCATTACGACAGATTATTTATTTATATTTTTACATATCTATATATATTTATCAAAATCTCCCGCTCGTTTAATACACAATACTTCCACTTACCTAAATTAATGCCTTTTTTCTTAACGCAAACGCTAGCTCAGCCACAAACCTTAGTCTGATTGACAGTTCCTTGGTGGTTTTGATTGGTTTGCGGGTTTGGGTAGGCGGGGCGAATGGCAACGTGCTTCATTTGCATTACGCATGACTGAAAATAAAGTTATTTTTATTGAGTTTTAAAGCATTTGTCCATTTTCTGCTATAACTACTCAATTATATTCAACAGTTGGGCCACTAATTATGGAATAAATATATAATAATATTAATATATGAATCAATTAAGTCATATTTTCGTACAGGTAGCATACCCTTTATTTTCTTCCATTAAAAAGTTATTTGACCCAAACAAAATTATGTTTAAAAACTAGATGCATCACATAAATGAATATCCAATGATATTCCATGACTTTTCCAGCACTTCACCAGCATTCATGATAAAGTAGAAGCCTATTAAATCATTTCATAGGCTAGAGAGATTGTTGGAAATTTACACTGATTTGTCAGTTAAATCATGAATACTTATTAGTGTCTTCCAAATGCCCAATAAGACCCTCACGAAAATTAACCAAACTACAGTACAGTACCACTACAGTAACCATGGTTTAACTAGTATTTATTTATTTTTTGCCATAAAACCAACTACAAAATTACTACACTTGCAGTAAATTACAACAGCACTTTTTATGCCTAATTATGGCTCTGTAATAAAACTGTAGTAGTACATTAGTAAATACAAAATGTATACCGTGGGAGAAATAATGAAGTATGATTTTAGAAAGAATATTTCCCAAATTAAATAATTGGCTTTTATTGTCACTGTACTGAAGTTAAGGCAAACTATTATTAAGATCAGCAATATATTGTTTACACTACTCCATGATGTTAATTCATTGTATATTCCTAATAATTACTTGTATCTTAACTTGTATTATTATTTCATTATCGTTATTATTGTAATAGGCATTACAAAGGTGCTTGGGTCAACTGCTGTTAATGATATTTCACTGGTTCGCAGTAAAATTTTACACTAAACAGATATCTAGCCAACTCGGGAAGGAACTGATGAATGTATAATAAATAAGTGAATGAGTGAATTAATTAATTGAGTGATTTAAGATTTGACGTAATTCACATTTTTAAAATTCACATAAATATCTATTACAAATAATTAATAATAAAAAAATTTTGGATATAATGATTTACTTAAAAAAAAAGAAAAGAAATCTGAAAATTTGCACTCGTTGATTGATTCTACAGTATTATTGAACGTAAATGTTCACATTTACACTACTCAAATGGTTAAGCTAATTTCAAACACTTAATTTTTGTCCATGTGGGAAAAGTCACTCTCTTAGTTTCATGCCACTTTCCACAGTCACACTTCCTAAAATGAAAACTTTCCACGCACGCTTGCCTCCACTCTAATAAAGCGTTGGATGGAGAATAAAACGGTCACAACCTAAACATGAAAACTACAATTAATTGTAAGAAGGAAGGCCGAGTTAATTAAAAGGGGGCTCGGTGATGTTCGAGTCTCTCGTGGAAAGGCAATCATTTGGCCAGTATTTCTGGTTATGCGCTGTTGTGTGTATTTATTCCAGCAGAGCCTGCAGTGTTCACCATCCAAGATGGCTGCGGGTGAAAGCAATAGCAGATCCTCATGTCTAAACTTGTCTACTTCGGGGCCGCTTGGCAATGCACCGCCGAGCAACAGCGCTCATTCCTCACCCGCAAGCAACAGGGGAGCCGTGGGTGCAGCCGTTGGGATGAACCGGGGCGCGGGGAACGCGAACCCTCGGTCAGGCCCGGAGAACGGCGGAGGCGCCGAGTCTGCGGTGAGGAGCACGCCGAGCGCGCAGAACCCTCCCCGGCAGTCGGTCGCTCAGAGCGGAGCGACTTCAGGCGCTGCGTCAAACATGACGGCGACACCATCATCATCCTCCTCCTCATCTACCGCGTCCACCTCCGTCGACGCGTCCGCTGCCGTCTCCTCGCTTCCCAGCAGCCCGGCTTCAGTTTTGGTTTATCGAGAGCCGGTCTACAACTGGCAAGCGACAAAAAGTACAGTGAAAGAAAGGTTTGCATTTTTGTTTAACAACGAAGTGCTAAGTGACGTCCATTTTTTGGTTGGGAAGGGAATGGGAGTGCAGCGCATTCCAGCGCACAGGTAGGGATGAATAGCGGTCTGTTTGTATGTTTTACTGGAGTAATTTTTGAATCATTCTGTATTTTGCAATAAACTAAACTTATGGCAAACTCTCCCGCTCGATGGATATAAACTAAAGTATTTGTCTCGGCGAGGATAAATCAATATTTAATCCTCAAATGGCCGTATTTACAGCCCGGTCCCGTTGCTCTTCGCAGATTTGCTCTCGCTGTGGGAAGTGCCGTGTTTGATGCCATGTTCAACGGTGGCATGGCAACAACGTCGACCGAAATTGAACTGCCAGATGTGGAACCGGCTGCATTTCTAGCCCTTCTCAAGTAAGAATGGGCCGCGGAATGCTGCGCTGCACGCTTAATGCTGTGTCCTGCTCTTCTTTGTGTTGACCTCTGTTTGTCATAACGTCCTTCAGATGCCCTCTGCCATGTAACTGCAGTCAGCAGACCCTTGCAAACATTTAAACATTTGCCATGGCATATACACGTGATTTCCGCCGACATACCATACAGTTTCTGTTCCCACTATTACCCAACATTCTGAATTCTGGATTCTTTGTTAGTTTTTAAATGATTGTGCTGGCTAATAAACCTTGGCGGAAATAAACCGTGGTAAATGTTTGCAATAAATCAGAACTTTGAAATATATTAGCCTTTGTTGACAGAAGCTATAAGTCTCAAACCAACAATTAAACTGGGATCAATATCGTATGTCCCTTTATGTCTGTGTTCCTATCTATCTATCTATCTATCTATCTATCTATCTATCTATCTATCTATCATTGTCTTTCTGTGAACTGGCAAGTCCATAGTATTTTTTTTTTCCTTTTGCAATTGCAGATTTTTATACTCTGATGAAGTGCAAATTGGACCAGAGACCGTTATGACCACGCTATACACTGCCAAAAAGTATGCAGTACCTGCGCTCGAAGCCCACTGCGTTGAATTCTTAAAGAAAAACCTACGTGCTGACAATGCGTTTATGTTGCTCACACAGGTAATCACAGGGTTGATATTGGCACTAGGAACTGACATGTTGGACGGCACCTTTGATTCCCTTTTAAATCCTAGCAAACAGCACCTCAAGCTTATTGAGTGTGTTTGTTGTCTGCTTTTTTTGCACGCAGTCTATTACAGATTATATGAAAACACAGTTCCTTTTGCTTTCAGGCACGGCTTTTTGATGAGCCCCAGCTGGCTAGTCTATGCTTAGAAAATATCGACAAGAACACCGCTGATGCGCTAGCCGCCGAGGGCTTTACGGATGTCGACCTCGGTATTGCTCTTAAGTATCAAATATCACAACAAAATACAATCAGAAGAGTGAGTCAAAAAATAGAGCCTATTGTGTTCCCTCCGGTGCAGACACTCTCATGGCAGTCCTGGAGAGAGATACGCTGGGGGTACGGGAAGTCCGTCTCTTTGGGGCTGCGGTACGTTGGGCAGAAGCTGAGGCCCAAAGACAACAGTTACAGCCCACGCCGGAGAACAAGCGTAGAATGTTGGGAAAAGCGATTTCCCTTATTCGCTTCCCGCTCATGACTATTGAAGAGTTTGCAGCAGGTAATTTTCATCAGATCCTTGATTATGAAACCATTTCTGAATGCTTTTCTGACAAGTGGATCTGCAGTATTTCAATTGTCTGGCTAAGCTAAAAGGCTAGTGATAGCTACTTTAGCTTCCTGAGTGGCACTAGCCATAGCGCTAAACCTTGTGTGTGTGGGCGATAGGTCCAGCTCAGTCTGGTATACTCACAGACCGGGAGGTGGTCAGTCTGTTCCTGCATTTTACTGTCAATCCGAAACCACACGTAGAGTTTATTGACCGACCTCGCTGTTGCCTCCGGGGGAAAGAGTGCAGCATCACGCGCTTCAGTCAAGTGGAGAGCCGCTGGGGCTACAGCGGAACCAGTGACCGCATCCGGTAAGGTTTTTTTTTTTTTTTTTTTTTTAAACCATTGATTGAGAAAGTGCTGAGACACTAAATGGGAACATGGATTTGATCCCAGTCATTTTATGTACCTTATATAGGTGGAATGTTAAAAACTGTTGTCATAAAATTTGCATTCAAATTCCTCACAGGTTTTCTGTGAACCGCAGAATATTTGTGGTGGGATTTGGGCTCTATGGGTCCATACATGGTCCAACTGATTATCAGGTCAACATCCAGGTGAGAACCAAGCTCTTTTTCCTTATTTCAACCATGAACTGCCTGGAGAGTATGTTTACTGATGGTGGGAGTGTGAAAATGTGGCAGTACGTGTGTGGTAATGGTGCATATTTTCCTCAAATCTAGATTATACATACAGACAGCAACACCGTTCTTGGTCAGAACGATACAGGCTTTAGCTGCGACGGAACGGCCAGTACCTTCCGAGTCATGTTCAAGGAGCCGGTGGAAATTCTTCCCAGTGTCAACTACATTGCCTGCGCCACCCTCAAGGTAAAACAGACTCAAAATTTGAGTATCAGCCCATCTATATGCTAAAATGGTATTTTAATACCACCTGACACCTATGAGCAATGGAAAGTAACAAATCATGGTTCCTCGCGTCTTCAGTTTCAATAATACTAGCTAATACTTCATTAATTAAAGTCTACTGGCTATTAATTATCATTGGCAAAATACATGATTTTTTATTGGAATCTATAGGATCTGGAATTTTGTGTGAGAGAAAAAGATTTTGCCATACAGATTTTGCATCGTGTTCAAATTGGTCAAGCAAATTCATTGCATTTACCAACAGAAAGCTGTTTGGTTTTAAAGGTGACTTATTTGTGAGCTGTGCTTCCAACATTGCTACGCTATTGGACAATGGACCTATCTATTCCTTGAAATCCTTCTGTGATAAATAATCATTTTTCTGCATCATTTAATACAGTATTTCATGTATTATAAATGAACCTTTGATGGAATGCTTTTGCAGGGACCAGATTCTCATTATGGGACCAAGGGAATGCGTAAAGTCACCCACGAAGCCCCCGCTACTGGTACCAAGACCTGCTTTACATTCTGCTATGCTGCAGGCAATAACAATGGCACTTCTGTAGAGGATGGACAAATCCCGGAGGTCATCTTCTACACATAATGACCAAGCAGAATCTCATGATTATGGACTCTTGCATTGCATTGTGTGGCCAATTCACCTGTCTCTGTGTAGACCGGTGACCAAATACTGATCTCTCATTTCTAAAGGCTTTTGTTTTTAAGATTTGAAGCATGAGAATTCAGTACTTTGAAAGTGTACTTAGGGTACCAATTCTGTTTTCTACCCAAGTAGCACCACATAGTTCCACCTTGATGTTATGACCAGCCAATGTCATTGCTAATTAACGAATAGGTGAACTTCTTCATTGCAGTGATTTACCACAGGTACAGTTCAACTCTAGAGGTAACTCTTTTCTGTTTGTATTTATTTGAGTGTTGATAAGTGGGGTTTCTTTTGGTCTCACCTTTGAGCCTTGATTGCTCAATGCTCATCAGTCTTTCAAGTCGCACTGATGCACTTCAGCCCCAGGCGCAACCGTAAGTTTGGGTAAAGTACACTACATCTCGATTAAGATGTCAATTCATTGTAAAATTGACTATGTACCCGTTTTGAGTGGCTTGCACCCCTCGCTAGAGGTGAAACACCATTTCTTTGACAGCAGTGTGAACAGTAGATGTTTATAAGGTGTTGTTTTACCATAGTTGCCCTTCTAGTTAATAGTGATTAAACAAGCACTTGCATTCACTATGCCATTGTATAAAAGCTCTGAAGTATTGACTCCAGTGGACACATTACTATTACAGATCCTGAATATTCTTTTCTTGAGATGTTGATATAAAATGAACAGGAAACAGCTTCATGAATGTATCAATGCTTACCTTGTAAGCGCTGTAAATATGTCCTTGTCTTGTTTCTGTATGTTTAATTAAAGTCTGCACCCCTAGTTCGGGTCACAATGGATCAATTTATGCAGCATATACACACAATAGTGAATACTAAGAGCTTGTTTTTGAGTGGCATTTGCTTATATAAAAATTGTTACAATTTATTTTTTTGACTTGGTTACTGAGCAAAATCATATGAGGCTGACTTCCAAGTCTAGGGTTCCTTCTCAAATGGATATACATCTTTTTGCCCGCCAAGTTAGATTGCTTTGAAACTAGCACTCACATTCACCCTTTGTTGTTCCGACCTCAAATGTGTGACAGGTACTTAAGTATAATATTTTGATGGGTTTTATACGTACTAATAACAGGGATTGCCTTAGCAGGTAGTGCTGATTAGAGTTAACATGCAATCAATCAACTTTGACTAATGGACCCTAGTCAGAATAGATGACATATTTAACATGATACAAATGGAAAAAAAACAGGAGTGATAACACTAAAGTACGTGCAGGTCGAAAAGACCTTACATTAATCCCTCATTTACATTCAAATGATTTTTTTACAGCCTAAAATCCTGAAATGAAGTCCGTTTTACTTTGAAATGGAAACTGAAGACTTATAATAACCTAGTATGCACATACATACTACACCTGAATACATTCTCATTATGGCATATCAAAACCTTACCACTTAAATCCACTTATCAATATTTCAGGCTTACAAAGTTTCTCATGACAAAAACATTTTTACTTTGAGGTAGGTTGCTAATATCTTTTAATACTACAGCAAGCACACAATGTCCATATGTATTAGGATACAAGCCATGTACACAGTACATAAATTGTGCAATTGTATTTGACAGTTTAAGCACAAAACATTAATTTCCAATTTTACTAGGAACATGGAAAAACCACAATTGCCTGTCGGTCCATAATACAATAAGGCATTTTAAAACCACAGTCATATCTTGACTTTACGGTTTGAATTCATCTAAATCTCCAAAGTGTTCGTCTTGCCCTCAGTATTTAATCTTATGTCCATCTTCTCAATCGGTTTAGAGGTTTCCCTCGAAGTTTGTGATGGCATCAAATATCTACACAGTGGAAAAAGTGAATTCCATAAAATATCCATATTTAGGAGTCAAACAATCCAAAGTAGTTCACAACAGCCATGTCAGACTGAAATTTTTCATCAAGACAATCAGGTCAAAGTGAAGAATTTTTAAATCATCATAAATGGCTTGGATAACATATGTTAGCACTCAAAGTGCAGATTACTCACTTTTAAAATGGGGTCCATGATCAAATGGGCAAGTTCTGGGAAGCTTTTTCCATCTGGTGTGGCAGACTTGCTACACTTCCCAGAGGAAGGGTTAATGTACCTGTAAGAAATGGTCACTTTACATAAAGAAATTACATTTGATTCAGTTGTGTTGTTCTTTTGGGTTTTTCCTAGCTCACCCGTCTTCCCAAAGCTTTAAGTTCTCCACCTTCTTGCACCATTCAGCTGGTCCCAGCTGTGCTTCACCATTTGCAGCAAACTGCTTCAAAGTGAAAGCAGTCCAGATCCAAAGCCAATAGTACCAACGACTGGATCAATCTTAGAGCGGGATATTAAAAAGTACACTTAACTTACTTTAAAAACATTTTTGGACAATTAGTCTAAAATTAAACCACAAGATAGTGTAGAAGGATATGTTATTTGAAAAATCTAAAAGGTCCCATGAGCGAGCCATGAGGAACTCACCACAATGTTGCCCATGGGTCCATTCTCATCCTTGCCATAGGTGGAGATGATCATGTTGACGTTCTCGAATGAAAGCGCTGAAAGGTTTGGTACAGCTCTTCAGGGCCCAGCTGCAGCTCTAGCAATGCATGGTCCATCTTGTTCATCATCAATACTGGCTTTAACCTCTCACCAATGGGCCTGTACGAGCATAGTCTCTGCACGCGCACACACACCTGCAAGACAGCAAGTTTTATAATTATTTAATAAATATGCCAGACAATCATGCAACATTTCATAAGTCAAATAATATAATATCTGGCTGCTCTCATATTTGGCACCTTACACTCTTAAAAATAAAAGGTTCTTTATTGGAATCTAGGGTTCCATGAAGAACCTTTAACATTCATGGAATCTTTCCACTGCACAGTAGTTAACCATAAAAGATTATAAAAAAAAAAAAAGTTCTAAGAGTGGTTTACTGAAAGGCTCTGACATAGTGATAACACTTGTTGCCTTCTCTAGTGCAGCTCAACCAGGTCTCGTCCCATTCGTCAATATTTGTGATATCACAAATCCCGGAAAACATGCGTTGTAGTTCACATGAGTTGTTAATGGTGGTTTTTGAAATGTGTTTTGTTAGGGAAGTAGCTTAGTGGTTAGAGTTTGACTCTTAACCCTAGGGTTGTAGGTTCGAGTCTCAGGCCGGCAATACCATGACTTAGGTGCCCTTGAGCAAGGCACCGAACCCCCAACTGCTCTCCGGGCCCCACAGCGTAAATGGCTGCCCACTGCTCTGGGTGTGTGTTCACAGTGTGTGTGCGCACTTTGGATGGGTTATATGCATAGCACAAATTCTGAGTATGGGTCACCATACTAGGCTGTATGTCACGTTCACTTAAACAAAATACCTAGTTTTTAATTGGACTTTGAGCCTTGTAACTTTGCAGATCTTTTTTATGCTTGAACAGCAACATTACAGACTTACTAAAGTTGAAGTGGAATAGCATAATAGCACCCCTTTAAGAAAGAATAGTTTACCATAATGTGCACTCAATCCCAACAGTACCAATGATTTTGGACTAAATAATGACTACTAATCGGCCTGGATGCATAAAGGTACAAATTATGCAGGACCAAAGCTACGTTTAGGTTTTACTCCTTTAAAATGTAATGTGAACACACAATTCTAACAAATCTCTGAGCAGTGGCTGTCATTTAAGTAAAAGGCAGATTGTGCTATTTATTTCAGTGACAATGAACAGTAATAGCTCACGTGATCTCAAAATGGCAGCACCCACGAGGAGCATGTAAAATGAAATTATAGATTGATATATCTTGGGTAATCATTTTATACTAGTGTACATTTAGGTAGCTACAGTAACTTTTGCAAAACTTTATTTACAAAAAAGTACTGCAAACTAAGAAGTTATTGAAAATGATTAACTTATCAACATTTCTTTTCAACAGTAAATGTACATATGAACTTCTAGAATAGGTAGGATTTAATTCACATGCTAGTCACTGCTTCACAAGTGGCTCGTGCAGCATCCTCACTATTAAATCAAATTCAGCCACTCCAAGCAATTAAATCGTGACAAAATGTCACACTTCAGAATATTATTAACGCATAAAATAAATAACATCATATTTCGACTTACCATTTTGACCGATGTTTTTGGATTCGTTTAATGGCGCAACGTTGCTACACAGTCGGGGAAAAGACCGATGACTTCAACTCTCATGAATATATATCAAGCGCCGCGTATGTACGTGATGACGTCGGGACACTGCTCACATTTAAAGGTGTAGCATCACTCAATATCGCAACGCTGATAAAATATAATTTAATTACAGTAAATTATAGCCACATGTAATGGTACAAATTGAAATAAATTAATAATTGAAACATTTTACACCGATTCCTTCCTAGAATAAAATAGGCATTCGGCCAGCAGATGGAGCCTCATTACAACATTTTGTCACGTCTGGCAAACTATCAGGTTAGACGCCATATTGAATTTAACGCCAATAAAATGTTTTTAAACTTTCAAATATTAAGTTTACTTTTTACTTACTGTGACTTTTTTTGGCAAACGCATACAATCTGTACAAAAACACACAAGAACTTGATTGTTTTTTTAATAGGATTATTTAGCCTTTTTATTATCAAAGACATCCTTATTAATCAATTACCTTTTAAAGCCAGGATGTTTAACGCCCTCAGACATCCTTGTAGAACTGGACTTACCTGTAAGATTTACATTCAATGGCAGTACTGTAACCCTCCAAACTGCAGAATAAACAGTATGTTACATATGGATTGAATATGTGATTCAGCACATTGCATGCTTTGGCTCAGGTCATGCATTTGCTTTGAAGCCAAGGGCATAAGAGCAGCTTGATGTATGCACTCAATAATGACAGATTTTGCACTTCAGAGCAAGAAAGTTTCATTTCTAAACACTTTGTGCTCTATTTTTGTTTGTATTGCAGACTGTTATACAGGTTCAAGGGGCTGGAGCATGCAGATGGCTACAGCACCCACGCGGATTGCATGTGAAGTTGAGAATAAAAATATACAACTGAATTTGAGCTCTTACTGTCTATGCAACAACAGTCTTCAATATTGTTGAGAGGTGTACGGGAGGAAGAAGAGACTGCAACCAAGTCAAGGTAA